>NW_016912054.1:64101-149517 GCF_001483705.2 Eufriesea mexicana
GCCAACAACTCGAAACTCTAGCCATTAGTGTAATCTGTTCCCTGTCCGTAAAAGTTCCGCAGCATTTGTATAGTGATCAACGGATAGAGCAATTGTCGTTGGAAACATTGACATATGTCAATGCAGTACTGAGTATAGCCATTATCAGCGCACTGTAGCCATACGATTTATCTGTCCATTGGTGATAAAAATCCCGCGGCAATTCTAGATTTATCAATGTATGCATCTGTTCTGTCTAGAGGCATACACAGTTGGCAGTACGGTACTCACTACATCTAGAAACAGGGCACTTTATCCGTTGGAATAGACCGTCCACTGATGATTAAAGCTCTATAGCAATTCTAGAGCAATCAGCTGCTGGGTGCACAAGCCCTCGTGTCTTGAACAAACGACAAAGCAGGGCTGAGCACAGCCGTTGCCACAGTACCTTGTCCGATCGTTAATTTGCTCTCTGACGTCGTAAATTCCGCAGCAATTCTAGAATAATCACTTTATAAGGCAATTGTCGTTATAGACATTGACATATCCCAATAATGTACGAAGTACAGCATTCAAGGGAGCACTGTTGCCGTTTGATTAACCTGCTCACTGATGATTAAATTCCATAACAAATTCAGGATGGCAAAAGAGAGATACATTATCGCTCAAGACGTTAAGAACTGAAGACACAGTACTGATTATTGCCGTCATCACAGTACTGAGCCCTTAGATTAATCAGCTCAATAATAACTTAAACTCTATAGCAACTCTAGAATGATAAACGGATAGATCATGTATCGGTAGTGATATTGACAAATGACAACACAGTACCGAGTGTAGCCTTCTACACCATAAACTATCCATTGGATTAGTAAGTTCGCTGATAATGAATGTTCGTTAGCAATTGTAGAATAATCACTGGACTGTGCAACCTTTGTTGAAGACATTGACAAATGTCAATAGAGTACTGAGGGTAGCCATTAGCAGAGAACTATGGCCGTAGCACCGACCTGCTGAACGACTACGCATAGTACGTCCACCAACAGAGCACTGTAGCTAATGGATATATCTCCACAGTGAAGACTAAAATTCTATAGCAGTTAAATAGTGGAAAGGGACGGTTCCATTATCGCTCGGGATATGAACACTCCTGAATACTGTACTGAGTACAGCCGTCGTCACATTACTGCATCCGTTGGAATAATTCGTTCACTGATCGTATAATTTACACTACATTTCTGGCATAATCAATGCATAGATCAGATATAGCAAGAGGTACTTACGATTGGCGGTACGGTTCTTAGTAAATCCACAAACAGAGCACTGTTGCCTATGGAAAATTCTCCAAAATTATTTTCTACATTCTGTAACAGTTCTAAAACGACAAAGGCAGATCCATTCTCACACGAGGCATTAACAATTGGCAAGACAGGAATGAATCATCACCGTACAATAGGCATTCAATTAATCTGTTCACTCATGATTTTCACTCCATAGCAATTATAGCAGAATCAGTCAACAGACCAGTTATGGCAAGCGATATGTATAGTGGACAGTACGGTACCTAGTACGTTCAGCAGCATGGCACAGTTGCCGTTGGAATAATAGGTCCACTTATGGTTCATATTCTATAGCAATTGTAGTGTGACAAGGGACAGATCCAACGTCGCTCGAGTCATAGACATTCGACGAAGCACAACTGAATATAGCCAGCATCACTGTACTGTTGCCGTCGGATTAGTTTGTTCACTTATGATTTAAATTTCACCAATGGTTTGTATTCTGTGACAGGTCCACATTGATCAATGTATAAATCTGTTATATCAGAAGACATTAACAACCGATAGTACAGAAGACGCTAAAGCTACCGACGCAATATCAAAGTTATTGCATTAACCTATTCCTATCTGATCTAACTTATATTGCTATTCCAGTATGGTCAGTTGTCGCTAAGGATATCTACAATTGAATATACAGCATTGAGACTTGAAATATAAACAGTACACGCCCACTGGTTTAACCTATTCGCAGACCATCTAGGTTCTATATGAACTCTAGAATGACTAATTTAAGGACTAATTACACCTAGATATACTGACAGCTGTCAGTATAGCGCAAAGTGCATAAATCAACGCAATACTCCAGAAGTTGGTTGAATATATTCACTGAGTACCTAAATACTGCTGCATATCTGGAATAACGAGTGAAAGATGAATTATCGCTCGAGACAATATGCTATAAGGGTACAGTACAGAGTACAGAAATTAACTCTCCACTGCAACCGTAGTATTGATCTGTTTAACGATAATATATATTCTGTAGCGTTTCCAGAATGAGGAGAGCTATATCAATTATCGATCGAGATGTTAACAATTGACAAGAGAGTACTGAGCACAGCCGTCATCACGGTACTGTATCCGTTGGAATTATATGCCCACTGATGATTCACATTACGCAGCAGCTCCAGAATGTTCAATGTGTATATCAGTTACGGCTAGAGGTATGTCTAGGCTTGGAATGTACATCATCAATGATCAAATTAGTTCAACGGCTACACTACTGTGATGTGGGCTGCAATCAGTGCCGTGTTGTCAATTGTTACTTCCTCGAGCGAAAATGGTCTTTCGTCTTCCTCTCCACAATTTTGTTAAAATATAAATCTGCAGCATGCTGTGGTGTATGCGTCATAATTTGACAATTCCATTCAAGAGATACAGTGAGATATTGGTGGACGTTATATGTAACGTACTGTCAAATGGTTATACCTCAAGCCACGAACGTACCGTAAATAGGTTATTCTAGAATCACTTTCGAACTTAAATCATCAGTATACATAGTAGTCCGACGTCCAAGTTACCCTGATAATGGCTGTACACATCACTGTGTTGTCAATTGTTAATATCTCGAGGTTCAGTGGATTTGGGTTTTGCCATTCTAGAATTGTTATGCAATTTAAATTATCATTAAATAAGTTAAACCGACGGCTTCAGTGGCATACTGGTGTATGTAGTTAGTACCGTACTGCCAATTGAGAGCATCTCAAAACATAACCGTCATATAGATTGATTATTCCACAATTGCTTTGGAATTTGCAACTTCTGTGAAGAAAGCAGTCCGACCGTTTCAGTAATATGGCGACGGCTGTACTCAGTACTGTGTTGTCTATTGTTAATATCTCAAGGGATAATGGATCAGTCTTTTGCCATTCAAGTATTGCTGTGGAACCGATATCATCAATGAACAGATTAATACAGCGGATGCAGTGCTATATTTGTGGATGTAATATCTAACCTACAGCCACTTGGAAGTTTCTTAAGCCACAATGATGACATACATTAATTATTCCAGATTTGCTTTGGAATTTACGTTGTCAGTGTACAAAGCAGTCCAACGTCTTCATTACTCCGATGACGGCTGCTCTCAGCAGCTTGCTGTCTACTGTTAATACCTCCAGGGCCATTGAATAAGTATTTTGTCATTCCAGAATTGTTATAGCTTATTAATCATCATTCAGCGGATTAATCTAACGGGTACAGTCATATATTGGTGGATGTTGTAGCTTCCGTACTACCAATTGGATGTATCTGAGGCCATAGCCGTAATATACATTGATTATTACAGAATTACTTTGGAATTTACATCATGAGTGGACAAAGTAGTCCGTCGGCTTCAGTATTGTTGTGATGGGTGAACTCATTACCATGTTGCCAATTGTTAATAACTCGAGGGTCAATGCATCTGTGTTTTGATATTCTTCAATTTTCTAGGACTTAAATCATCACTGATCTGACGAATCCAGTAACTACAGTGTTTTATTTCTGGATGTAATTGGTACCGTACTGCCAATTGGAAGTATCTCAAGCCATAACCGTAATATGCATAGATTATTCCAAAATTGCTCTCGAAATTAGATCATCAGTGAACGAGGTAGTGCAACGGCAACAGAATTGTGATGATGGCTCTACTGAGTATTGTGTTGTCAACTGTTAACATCTAGAGGCATGATAGATATATCTTTTGTCATTCTAGAAAATCAATAATGTATAACTCTACCACGCAATATATTAATACAGCTGCTGCAGAGGTCTGCTGGTGTATGAACTAGGTACAGTATAGTCTATTGGAAATATCTCGTGCAATAACCGTAATATGCATTGATTATTCCAGAATTGCGATGGAATTTACATCACCAGTATACAAGGTAGTCCAACTTCTACATTATTGTGGATATCGCTGTACAAACTACTGTGTTGTCAACTGTTAATATCTTGAGGTAGTGTGGATATGTATTTTGTCATTACAGAGTTGTTGTAGTACTTAATTCGTAAATGAACTCTTAAATTCTTCACCTAATGTGCCATATTGGTGGATGTCATTAGTCATTAGTGCAAATATCTGAAGAGGCAGACATAACATATATCGACTATACCATAATTGCTATGGAATTTACATCATTAGAGGTCAAAGCAGTCCAACGGCTACAGTACAGTGATGATGTCTGTACTCAGTTCTGCGTTGTCAATTATTAATATCTCCAGGGTTCGCGAACTGTATTTTGTCGTTATAGCAGTGTTATAGTGTTTTAATCACCATGGAACTGATTTATCCAGCGGATACAGTGCTATATTGGTGGATATAATGCGTACTGCCAATTGGAAATATCTCAGACCGTAGGACTAATATTCATTGATTATTCCAGAATTGCCTTGCTCTTTGCATCATCAGTGAACAGATAAATCCAACGGCAACATTGATCTGCTTGAAGGCATGTTAAATACCGTGGTGTCAATTGTAGATAAAACTAGCAATAACCGCACTGTCCATAGGTTACTGTAGAATACAATTCGAATTCACACCATCAGTGAACAAAGCAGTCCAACGTCTACATTGCTGTATTTATGGCTGTACTGAGTACTGCGATTTCAATTGTTAATATCTCGAAGGTCTGTGGATCTGTATTTTGAGGTTCTAGTATTATTAATGTGTATATATCATCATCTGGTGTATTAATACATCGAGAACTGTGCTTTGCCAGAAGACATGCTAATTACCGTACTCTGAACTCGAAACGTCACTAGGTATTTCCGTAGTGTACATATTTTATTCCAGAGTTACTTACGAACTTTCATCTTCAGTGAACAATGTAGTACAACGTTTACATTATTGTGATGATGACTGTAATCCGTACTGTGTTGTGAAACGTTAATATATCGGGGATCAGGTTGTCTGTATTTTATCATTCTAGAACTGTTACAGAATATAAGTCATAATGGGACAGGTTAATCCACCACTACAGTGATGCATTGGTGGATGTAGTAAGCACCGTACGGTCAGCTTTAAATATTTCGTGGCATAACCGTTGTATACAATCATTTTTCCAACACTGCCTTCGTATTTACGTAATCAGTGATAAACGAAGGCCAACAGCTACGCTAATGTGATGATGGCTGTACTCAGTACTCTGTTGTGAATTGCTAATACCTCGGGGGATGGTGGATCTGACTTTTATCGTACTAGAAAGCAATAGAACCTATATCATCACTAAACAGATTAATACAGAGGCTGCAGTGCTCTTCCGGTGGATGTGCTAAGTGCCGTACTGTCAATTCGATATATCTCAAACCGTAAACGTAATATATATAGATCATTCCATAGTTTCTATTGAATTTACATCATCAGTGCACAATGTTGTACAACGTATACATGGCTGTGATGATGGCAGTACTCCGCACTATGTTGACAATCGTTAATATCTCGAGGGAAGCTGGACCTGCGTTTTGCCAATCTAGATTTGCTATAGAATTTAGATCATCACTGAACAGTTCCGCCCAACGTCTACAGTTCCATATTGGTGGACGCAGTCTGTACCGTACTGCCAAATGGATATGTCTTAAGCCATACACGTACCGTGCATACATTATACTAGAGCTGCTATGGAATTTATATCATCAGTGTGCAAATTATACCTACGGCTGCATTACAGTGGTGACTGCTCATCTAAGTACAGTGATGTCAATGGTTGATTTCTCGAGGGACAATGCCCATGCAACTTCTATTCCACAACTGCCGTCGAGTCAACACCTTCAGTGGGCTATTCAGTACAGCGGCAACAGTGTTCTATTGGGTGATGTAATAAATTCCATACTTTCAATTGTAAAAGTCTATTGCCATAAGCGCATTTTACGTAGGTTAACCTAGAATCTCATTCGAATTCACATCACCAGTGAACAAAGCATCCCAACGGCTAAATTACTGTTACGGTTGCTGTACTCATTACTGTGTTGTCAAAAGTTAATATCTCGAGGCACAGTGTACCGGTATTTTGTCATTCTAGAAATGTTATACAAATAAAATCATCACTGAACGCAACAATACAACGTTCACAGTGCTGTATCCATGTATGTAATGAGTGCTATCCCGTTAATTGGAAATACTTCCAGCCGTAACAGTAATATACATACATTATTCCAGAGCTTCTTTGGAATTTATGTCGTCAGAGAGCAAAGTCCTCTAACGTCTACGGCACTGTGATGATGGCTGTACTCAGCACTTCGTTGCCAATTCTTAATCTCTGGAGGGATGAATGATCTGTCTTTTGTCATTCTAGAGTTGCTGTGAAATCGAAGACTTCAGTGAACAGTTTAATCGAACGGCAAACGTGACCTGTTGGTTGATGTACTAATTGCGGTACTGTCAATTGCACATATCACTAGCCATAATCGCACTGTACACAGGTAAACATAGAATGACTATAAGATTTCCACCATCAGTGGATAAACCTTCCAACGGCTACAGTACTATAATGATGGTTGTACTCTGTGTTCTGTTGCCAATAGATAAAATTTCGAGGGACTTATGATCTGCCCTTAGTCATTCTAGAATTGTTAGGATGTCGGAATCATCCATGAACAGATTATGAGAGCGGATGCAGAGTGCTGCCGGTGGATGTACTAAGAAACGTGCTGTCAATTCAAAATTTGCCTAGCCATAACCATGCTCTACACTGATTATCCTAGAATCACTTTGGAAGTTCCATCAGAATAAACTGCAGTCCAGCGGCTACAGTACTTCGACGATGACTGTACTCAGCACTGTGTTGTCAATTGTTAATTTCTCGAGGTATAATGTATCTGTCTGTTGTCATTCTATGATTGGTACAAGACACATACCATCATTGAACGGATGAATACATCGGCTGCAGTGCTCTGCTGGTGGATTTATTAAGTAGCGTACTGTCATTTGTAAATTTCCCCAGCCTTAACCGTAACATGCATTAATTTTTCCAGAATTGCTATCGAGTCTTCGTCATCAGACAACAAAGCAGTCCAACAGCTACGTTACTGTGACGATGGCTGCACTCGTCAATGTATTTTCAGTAGTCAATAGTTCGAGGGTCTATGGATGTATATCCTGTTATTCTAGAATTTATATGGAATTCAAGTCATTACTGAACAGATTAATCCAACGGCTACAATACTGTATTGGGGGATGTAATAAGTACCATACTGTCAATTGGAAATGTCACAAGCGGTAACCCTAATTTACATTGATATTTCCAGAGCTTCTTTGGAATTTAAATCATAAGTGAACAAAGTTGTCCCACCTCTACTGCGCTGTAATGATGGCTGTACATAGTACTGCGTTGTTAGTTGTGTGTGTGTCCTCCCCAATCTTCGCTTGAAGTCGGCTCGTCGCAGGTATCTCCGTGGTTGGCGTATCTAGGAGGGAGGTTATGAAAAGGAAGGGATTCGTTTCGTCCCGGGCCTGCTAGCGGACTCATCATTAAGGCTTGCTTAGCAGGCCCCTGCTTTAGGGACTGGGGATACTATTGGAAAGACAGGAAGCT
Organism: Eufriesea mexicana; assembly: GCF_001483705.2. NCBI lineage: Eukaryota > Metazoa > Arthropoda > Insecta > Hymenoptera > Apidae > Eufriesea > Eufriesea mexicana. The sequence goes on from NW_016912054.1 coordinate 71,927, forward strand.
ATATATATATAAAACTGGGAGTTTCCCGAAGATTTGCGTGAAGGTACTTGAAGGAGGAATCCATCTGGTGGCGAGGGCGAAAATGATGGTCGCTACAAGTTGTTAAAGTCCCGAGGGATAAATGGCGTGTCTTTTTTGATTCTGGAAATGCTATGAAATGGAAATCAATATTGGATGGATTAATACAGCGGCTGCAGTGCTTTGCTAGTGGATGTACTATTTGCAGTACTCTCAATTCGAGACATCTCTTGCCACTATCGCGGTATTCAGTGATTATTCTACAATAGTTAAGGAATGACATTATCAGGGAAAAATGTTATTCAACCGTAACACTACTGTGACGATGGTCGAACTCAGTACTATATTGTCAATTGCGAATATCCCGAGGAATAAGGGATCTGTCATTTGTGACCGTGGAATTGCTATGAAATCGATATCATCATTGAACAGGTTGACACGGCGGCTGCAGTGCTTTTCTGGTTGATGAACTAAGTACAGTGCTATCAATTGCAAATATCTCTAGCAGCAGCCGTAGCATACATTGATTATTCTAGAACAGCTTGGAACTGTCATTATCAATGAGCAACGTTACTCAACCGTTACACTACTGTAATAATGGCTGTACTCAGTACTGAGTCGCCAATTGTTAATTTCACGAGTGTCCATGTATCTGTATCTTGTCATTATAGTATTGCTATAAAATTTAAATCATCATTGAGCAGATTAATACAGGGGCCGCAGTACATAGTTTGTGTATGAAATAAGTAAACTACTCCCAATTGCAAATACCTCTAGCCATAACTGTAGTATAAACTGATCATTCCAGAATTGCTTGGAACAGAGATTGTAAGTGAACTATGTTATGCAACAGTGACGCTACTGTGATGATTGCTGAGCTCGGTACTCTGTTGTCAACTGTTAGTACCTCCAGGGATAATGTATCTTTCCTTTGTCATTCTGGAATGGGCATAAAGTCGAGAAAATGAGTGAACAGGTTAATACAGCGGATGCAGTGATTTGCTGGTGGTGGTACTAAATACAATACTCTCAATTGCAGACATCCCTAGCAATAAACGTAATATACATTGTTCACTCAAGAATAGCCTGCAATTGATATTATCTGTGGTCTAAGTTGTCCAACGGCTACATTACTATGATGATGGCTGAACCTTGTATATGTTGTCAGTGGCGAATATCTCGAGGGTCAGTTTATCTGCGTGTTGTCAATCTAGAATTGTTATAGCATTTAAATCTTCATTGAACAGATGTGTCCAACGACTAAAGTATTATGTTGGTAGATGTAATAAGTACTCTACTGTCATATGGTATCATCTGAAGCCATAACCGCAGTATACATTGTTGATTCCAGTATTGCATTCGAATTTACATCATCTTGGACAAAGAATTCCAACGGCAACAGAGCTGTGAAGATGGCTGTACTGAGTGCTGTGCAGTCATTCGTTATTATTTCGAATGGTGACTGATCTACCTTTTGAAATTCTAGAATAGCCATAAAATATGTTTCAACACTCAGCAGACTAATACAGCGGCTGCAGCGCACTGCTGGCGAAAGTACTATGTAAGGTAACTTCCATTGGAAATATCTCAAGCCATAAGCGCAATATGCATTGACTATTCCAGAATTGCTTTGGGATTTACATCGCGAGTGAAACGAGTAGCCCAACAGCTACATCCCTTCGATGATGGCTCTACTCAGTACTGTGCTTTCAATTGCTAATATCTCTAGGGACAATGGATACGTCATTTGGGATTCTAGAATTGCTATGAATTCAATACCATCATTGAACATATTAACAGTGCGCCTGCAGTGATCCGATTGTGGGTTTACTAAGTACCGTACCGTCAATTGGAAATATGTATAGCCATAGCCGTAGTATACGTAGGTTACTCCAGAATTACTTTGAAATTTACATCATCAGTGAACAAAGCAGTTCAATGTCTACATTGCCGTTATGATGGCTATACTTAGTACTGAGCTGCAAATTGTTAGTATTTCGAAGGATGTTGGATCTGCCTTTTGTCATTCTAGAGCGGCTATAATATCTAGTTCAACACTCAACATATTAATACTGCAAGCGCTGAGATCTGCCGGTGTATGTAATAATTTCCTCACTGAGATTTGTAAACGTCACTAGCCGTAACCGTAACAAAAATAGGTTATAGCGGAATTAGCTTGGAATTTACTGCATCATTGGACAAAGCAGCCCAATGTCTACGTTACTGTGAATATAGCTATAATCAGTATCCTGTTGTCAATTGTTTGTATCCCAAGTGAACCTGGGCCTGTATATTGTCACTCTAGTGTCGTTGTAGGACATGAATCAACACTGAAAAGGTTAATCCATCGCCTAACGCGCTACATTTGTGGATGCATTATGTACCGTACCGACAATTGGAAATATCTCTTAATAGTTAGTATCTCGTGGGTCTGCGTATTTGTGTTTTGTGGTTATAGTATTGCTATATAATTTAAATCATTATTGGAGAGATTGATCCAACGCCGACAGTTCTATATTCGCGGATTTAATATGTACCGTACTCTCAGTTGGAAATATCTCTAGCAATAACCGTAATATACGTTGACTATACGTAATTGATTAGGAATTTGCACCATGAATGAACGAGGTAGTCCAAGGGCTAAAGTAGCCTGATGATGGCCTTACACAGTAATGTGTAGTCAATTACTAATATCTCCATGGACAGTGGATCTGCATTATGTCATTTCAGAATTGTCATATAATCAAAATTTTCATTGAAAAGAATTATCGAACGGCTACTCTGCTATATCGGTGGATGTAATACGTACCGTACTAACGGTTGGAAATGTCCCAAGTCGTAACCGTAGTATTCTTTGACCTCTCTGGAATTGCATTGGAATGTTCATCATCAGTGGACATTGTTATTGAACGGCAACAATAATATGATGTTGGCTGTACTCAGTAATGTGTTGTAATTTATCAATGTCCTGAGGAATAATGGATCCGCTTGTCTCGTTTTAGAATTGCAGTGGAATATGCTTCAACAGTGAACACATTAATATAACGGCAACAGCGATATATTGGTAGATGTACTAAATGCAGTACAGTCAATTGCAAGTGTCACTAGCCTTACCCGCACTCTACATGGGTTATTCTAGAATCACTTTCGAATTCACATTATTAATGAACAGAGTGGCCCAGCGGCTACATTATTGTAATTGTGGCTGAATGCAGTACTGTATTGTAAATTGCTAATGCCTCGAGGGGCTTTGAATCTGCATTATGTCGTTCTAGAGTTGACATTGTGTTAAAGTTATCACCGAACAGAAGAGTCCAGCGGTTACACTGGTATATTGGTTGATGCAACATGAACCGTTCCAGCAATTGGAAATTTCTCAAGGCATAAGCGTAATTCACTTTGGTATTTGTCTAGTTGCATTGGAATTTTCATCATCAGTGAGCATTGTCATTTATTGGCCACAATAATGTGACTTTGGCTGTACTCAGTACTGTGTCGTAGTTTACCTCGTAGATACCTCGAGGGATGATGGACATGCATATCTCTTTTAGGAATTGCTTTGGAATATACATCATCATTGAACAGGTTAACCAGTCGGCAACTTCTATCTTGTGGATATGTACTAAATGCCGTACTGTCAGCTGTAGATGACACTAGCCATATCTGCATTATACGTAGGTCACTCTAGATTCACACTCGTATATACATTATCATTGAACAAGGCTGTCCAGGGGCTACATTGTGTGATCGTGGGTGTACCCGGTGCTGTGTTGTAAACTGCAAATATTTTAAGGGTCAGTGAATCCGCATTTTGTCATACTATAACTGTTATGGAGATTAAATCATCATTCCACAGAATATTCCAACGGCTTATCTGCTATATTGGTGGATGTAATAAGTACCGTACTAAGAATTGGAAATATCTCAAGCCATGGCCGTAATATACTTTAATGTTTCTTGAATTGCATTTGTACTCTCATCATCAGTGAACATTGTTGTCGAACGGCCACAATAATGTGATGGTGGCTGTACTCAGTACTGCGTTGTCATTTGTTAATTTCTCGAGAGATATTGGACCAGCACATCTCGTTTTAGAATTGCTGTGGAATATACGTCATTAGCGAACAGATTAATACAACGACAAGAGTGAACTGTTGGTAGACGTAATAAACGCCATACTGTACATTGTAAATATCAGTAGCGATAACCGAACTATACATAGGCTATTGTGGAATCACGATCTAACTTACATTATCAATGAAAAAAGTAATCCAACGGCTGCATCTCTGTGATAGTGGGTGTAGGCAGTACTGTCTTGTAAATTGCCAATATCTCGAGGGAGAGTGGATGTGCATTATGTCGTTCTATAATTGTTATAGAATTAAAATCATAATTGAACAGAGTAGTCCAAATGCTACACCGCTGTAACGGTGGTTGTAATAAGTAGCGCCCTTACGATTGGAACCATCTCAAGTCGTAACCGTAATATATTTTGATCTTCCTGGAATTGCTTTGGAACCTTCGGCATTAGTGAATATTTTTATTGAACGTCCACAATAATATGATGTTGGCTGTACTCAGTACTGCGTTGTAATTTGTTAATACCTGGAGGGATAATGGATCTGTATGTCTTGCCTTAGTAATGCTGTGGAATATATGTTATCAGTGAACAGATTAATCAATCGACAACAGCGATATGGTGGAAGATGTACCAAATGCCGTACTGTCAGCTGTAAATAACACTAGCCATATCCGCATTATATATATGTTATTCTAGAATCGCTATCGAATTTACGTTACCTGTGATCAGATTAGTCCAGCGGGAAGAGTACCGCAATGGAGGGTGTACTTAGTATTCTGTTGTAAATTACTAATGACTCGAGGGCCCGCGGATCCATATTATCACATTCTAGAATAGTTACAGAACTTAAATCATCATTGAGCAGAGTAAGTATCATTAGCCATGACCGCACAATGCATAGGTTATTTCAGAGTCACATTCAAACTTACACTATCAGTGAACAAAGTAATCCAATGGCTACATATCTGTGATGGCGGGTGTACTCAGTACTCTGTTGTAAATCCTCAATATCTCGAAGGACAGCCGATCTGCCGTATGTCGTTCTAAAATTGCGATACAATTAAAGACGTCACCAAAGGGTATATTCCAACGGCTACGCTGACGTATCGCTGGATGTAATTAGTAGCGTACTAACAATTTGAAAAACCTCATGCCATGACCGTAATATACTTGGACCACTCTAGAGTGGCATCGGAACTGTCATCATCCGCGAATAAAGTTGTCCAACAGCTAGAGCACAGTGATGAAGGCTCTAGTCAGTTCTTTGTTGTCAATTTTCAATTTCTCGAGTGACAATGGACCTTCATTCATCATTCTACAATTGCTGTAGACTTTGCAACTTTAGTGAACAATTTAATCTAACGGCAATAATGCTCTGTTCGGAGATGTACTAATTGCCGTACTGTCTATTGTAAATATCACTGGCCTCAACCGCACCATTCATTAGTTATTCTAGAATTACTATCGAATTCACATTCTCAGTGAACAAAGCAATCCAACGACTACATTTCTACGATGGTGCGTGTATTCAGTGCTGTGTTGTAAATTGCTAATATCTCAAGAGTCAGAGGAACCGTATTTTGTCGTTCTAGAGTAGTTATAGTATTAAAATCATCATTGGACAGAGTAATCCATCGGCTTCTCTGCTGTACTGGCGGATGTAAACAGTACCGTGCTAAGAATCGGACATAACTTTAGCGGTAACCGTAATACACTTCGATCTTTCTAGAATTGCATTGTAATTTTCACCACTAGTGAACATTGTCGTTAAATGACCAAGATGATGTGACGTTGGCTCTACTCAGTACTGTGTCGTAATATGATAATGCCTCGAGGGATAATGGTTCGACATACCTCGTCCTAGAGTTGCTACAGAATATGCATCATCAGAGGACAGATTAGTACAGCGACAACTGCGATCTGCTGGTAGACGTAACAAATGCCCTACTGTCAATTGTAAATATCACCAGGGATAACCGCACTATACATTGGCCATTCTAGATTCAAAAATATCACCAGAGATAACCGCACTATACATTGGCCATTCTAGATTCACATTCGAATCTACATTATCAGTGAAAGAAGTAATTCAATGGCAATGTCTATGTGATGGTGGATGTACTCAGTACTGCGCTGTAAATTGCTAATATCCCGAGAGGCAGTGGACCTGTGTCTCGTCCTTCCAGAAATGTTATATAATTTAAATCATGATGGAGCACAGTAATGCAACGGCTGCAGCACTATATTGGTGGATGTAGTAAGTACCATTCTGTTAGCTTGAAATAGCTCAAGCGGTAACCGTAAGATACAATGATTACTCCTGAATACCTTTGGAACTTTCAACATCAGTGAACAGTGTTATTGAGCTGCAACAATAAAGCGATGTCATCTGTACTCAGTACTGTGTCGTAATTTGCTTTTATCTCGAGGGATGGTGGATCTGCATATTTCGTTCTAGAATTGCACTGGTATATGCATCATCCGTGAACATATTTATATAACGGCTGTGATATGTTGGTAGACGTAGCAAATGCCGTAACGTCAATTGTAAATGCCAATAGCAATAACTGCATAATATGTGGGTTATTCTAGAGTCTTTTTCGTATTTACTTTGTCAGTGAGCATAGTGTTCAGGCGGTTACAATATTGTGATGGTGGGTATACTCAGTACTTTGTTGTAAATTGCATATATCCTGATGGTCAGAGGAACCGCATTTTGTATTTCTAGAAATGTTATAAAATTTGAATCATCATTGTACAGTCTAATCCTACGGCTACATTACTATATTGTTGGATGTAGTAAGTACCCACTGTCAATTCGAAATGACACAAGCTATAACCATAATATGCATAGATTTTTCCAGAATTGCGTTGGAACCTACAACAACAGTGAACGCAGTTATTGAACAGCAACGATACTGGGATGATGGCCGTGCTCAGTAATGTGTTGTCATTCATTAATATCTCGTGGGATAATGGGCCTGCCATTTTTGCACTAGAACTGCTGTGGAACGAACATCATCAGTGAACAAATTATTACTGCGGCAACAGTGATCTGTTGGTAGACGAAATAGATGCCATACCGTCAATTGTAAATGTCACTAGGGACAACCGCACTATACGTTGGCTATTCGAGAATCACTGTCGGATTTACATTATCAGCGAGCAAAGTAGTCCAACTGCAACATTACTCTGATGATGGGTGTGCTCTGCACTGTGATGTAAATTGCTAATATCTCGAGGGTCAGCGGACATATATTTCGTCATTCTAGAATAGGTATAGAATTTAAATCACCATTGAACAGGTTAATCCAAGGGCTACAGTGCTTTATTTGTGTATGTTGTAAGTACCGTACCAACAATTGGAAATACCTCAGTATATAACCACAATTTGTATCGATTATTCTAGAATTGCAATGATTCTGGAATTGTCTTGGAACTTACATCAACAGTGAACGTAGTTATTGAACGGCAACGATGCTGTAATGATGGCTGTACCCGATACTGTGATGTCATTTGTTAATCTCCCCAGGGATAACGCATCGGCGTTTCTCGTTTTATAAATGCTGTGGAATAAACGCCGTTAGTGAAGAGAATAGCACAACGGCAAGAGTGGCCTGTTAGTAGACGTGCTAAACGCCGTACTGCCTATTGTATATGACAGGAGCCATAACCGCAATATACGTAGTTTCTCCTAGAACCACTTTCGAAATGAGTCCTCAGTGACCAATGTAGTGCAAGTGCTACATTACTGTGATGTCAGCTGTACTCCGTACTGTGTCGACAATTGTCAATATATCGTTTATCAGTGGATCTGTGCTTAGTGATTCTGGAATTGTTATAGAATTTGCATCACCACCGAATAGACTTATCTAACGGCTACCGTGCTCTATTTGTGAGTATAACAAGTACCATAATGACAATTGGAAATATCTCATGCCACAACTGTAACATACATTGGGTAATCTATAGCTGCCTTGAATTTACGTCTTCAGTGAGCATCGTAGTCCAACGGGTGCGGTACTGTGGTGATGGCTGTACTCAGTGCTGTTTCGCAAATCCTTAATGTCGCGACGGATAATGGATATTCCTATATCATTCCAGAATTGCTATAAATCCTATATCAACGCAGTACATTTTATTCCAGCGGCTACAGTCCGATATTGGTGGATGTAATATGCACCGCACTGTGAACTGGAGGTATCTCAAGCCATAACCGTAATATACATTGGTTATTCCGGAATTGATTGGAATTTACACCATCTGTGGGCAAAGAGGTCCAACGGCAACACTACTGTTGCGATGGCTGTATTCAGTAATGTGTTGTTGAATGCTAATATCTCGAGGGATAGAGGATCTGTCACTTGTAATTCCAGAATTCCTATGGAATCGATATCATCATTTAACGGATTAATACAGCTGCTGCAGTGCTCTTCGGGTGGATTTACTAAGTCCGTAACATGAATTGGACATATCTCAAGCCATAACCGCACCATGCATTCATTATTCGACAATCACTTTCGATTCTACACCATCAATGTACAAAGTAGTCCAACGGTTACTGTACTGATGATGGCTGTACTCAGTAGTGTGTTGTCAATTGTTAATATCTCGAGGGATAGTGGACCTGCTTTCCTCGTTCTACGGTTACCGTGGGGTACACATCATCAATGAACAGATTAATACAACGTCATCAGTGTTCTGTTGGAGGATGTACGCGATGCAGCAATGACAATTGTAAATATTACTAGCCATAACCGCAATGTACATATGTTATTCAATAGTCACTGTTAATAAATGTGGTCCGCAAGCAGAAAAAGTTCATACTTCTTTAATAGCTCTATTATTAGTATTATTAGGATGAGATTGTCTCATCTACAACTCTCTACTTCACCAGTAAACTCTGATTTATTAGCACATTAATACGACGCCGCATCTTGTTTCCACTTCCATGCTTCCAGCCACAGCAAGCATGAGTCGCGTAAATCGCGCCTCGCGTAAGATCTTCCAACTACCGTAGCTTAGTGGGCATCTCACAATATACACACTCATTTACGTAGCGGTGGTCAGAATTATACATATTTCAACAGACCTCCTTAATTTTGAATTTCTTAACTTTACACTATTACAAACATTCTTAAACTAGTCATTTTTCCAACTTAACCTAGTCTCATAACAGGTCTAAATTTAGCAAACACCTTTCTTCCTAACGCTTTCGTCAAAATATCGGCAACGTTGTTTTCTGAATCAATCTTTACAATGCCTATTTCTTGATGTTCATAGCATTCATGAACGGAATGATAATGTACTTCATTGTATTTCGAGTTCCTTGTTCAATTTCCACATTTCGACATTGCGATTGCACCCGAATTATCTTCATTGATTTTTATTGGCATTTCAATGCCTACATCAAAATCTTTTAGCAGTTTCTTTAAAAATTTTATCTCGCTAACTGCTTCTGATAACGCTACATATTCAGCAGCTGTGGACGATTTTGTTACACTGTCTTATTTTATCGTTTTCCAGAATATAAAGTGTTTAAATTGTCTTATTATGTAACCTGTAGTTGATTTTCTAACTGTTTTACATCCAGCCCAATCAGCGTCAACAAAGCAATCCAATATCTCAGCATTTAAATTTCTTTGACACGTTCATTCTCTTTCTCGTGCAGGGTAAAGATATTTCAAAGCTCTTAAAGCATATTTAAGATGAGACTCATCGTAACAATTTTGGAGTCGACATAAATAACTTGCACCATAACTAATGTCTATTCGTGTTCCAATAGCAACATGCAATAATGCTCCAATGAGATTTCTACATTTCATTTCAATTGAGGCCGATTGTGATTGTTCCAGGCACAAATTTTGCTCCATCAGTGTACTATACGATTTGCTGTTCTCAATCCTGCACCTCCTTGCTAAAGTCTCATTGTAATGCTTCTGATCGAGTTTCGTGACACCTTTTTTAAAATCGTAATTTATGTTTCTTCCCACATAGGTTTTCTCTTCACCTAAATCTTTCATTGCAAATCTTTTTGAGAGTTTAGCTTTGATTTCCTTAAGTATTTCTTCGTTTCCTGCACAAATTGGTGAATGGTCTACAAACAAAGTTACATATATTCGTTCGTTATTCTCAATTTGTATCTATAGGCAATAATCATTCTCACTTCTACGAAATCCTAATTTTGCAGTATACTCGTCGAGGCATTCATACCAAGATCTAGTGCTTTCTCGTAATGCATACAATGCATTACTCAATTTGTATACTTTTCCACTCATATCATCATAAGCTGCTGGTTGCTTAACAAACACTTCATATTTTACATTTCCATTAGGGAATGCGGTTTCCACATCCATTTGTGTTATTGTTAATTCATAATTACAAATGCCACTGGGGAATATGGCGCTTCCAGTAACTTATCTTGCTGAAAACCACATAAAACCAGCCTTGCCTATTTCGATCATCAGCCTTATTTGTAGAAATCCATTTAAAATCTAAAATTTTCTTGTTTTTCGGCTTGTCTACCAGTTCCAAAGTTTAACTTTTCATAAGCTATTTATCTCGCGTTCCATTGCCTCATTCCATGAATCAAATACATTCCCACTTAACGCTTCGTCATAGGTCCTTGGACTATCTGCACATAAAAAATTTACACATACACAGTGTGACTTGGAGTTGTATCTCTCAGGTTTTTTTGCTTGACGTACGGATCTTCTCAGTTCTATCTCAACATCGCTAAGATTCTCGTCTTCAGTTTTATTTTTGCTAATGACCTCTTCATGTTCATTGTTTTCTTATCACATATTCATGAACTTATTCAGACTCCGTTCTTTCAACCACGTTCTCTACTAATTAACCATCAGATACATCTTCTCCTATAAATCCAACTAATTTTTCATCTTCTATACTATCTACATCGCTGGCAGTTATGACTTTATTATTAACTAACACCCTATAACCAGTATTTCCGTACCCTACCAATATACCAACATCAGCTTTTCTGTCACACTTGGACCTTTGTTTAATATTTGGTACACTTGTAAAAACTTTACACCCACACAATTCCAAATTGTCAATATTTGGCTTTCTTTTGAAAAATATTTCTTTAGGAGTTTTCGTTTCCACGGTATTTGTTATAACCCTACTTCTCAGGTATGCAGCAGCTTTTACTATTTCGGACCAATATCTTATATTCATTTTCGAATCTGAGAGTAAGCATCTAGCAGATTTCGTTATAGTTCTATTGTAACGCTTATCTGTTCCGTTCAGCACATGGACATAAGGTGGACAAGACTCTAAGGGAATTCCCTTTTCACGAATTAATTTACGCATTTCATTTTTAATTTATTCCTTTCCATTGCCACACCTTAGTCTTTTTACCTTTGAGCTAGTTAAACTATCTACCCTGTTTATATAATCTACAAAGCAATAATAAATGAAAGTTAAGGCATACTTCAATCCATCATATCCCGCTGTATGATGAGGTGCATTTCAATCTGTGTGTGCTAACTCCATAATTTTACGTTATCTACATCTATTGTCTCGAAATGGCAAATTGTGCACTTTGTTTTGAACACACGACCCACATTTTAGAAAAATATGCTGCAAATTTTCTGGCATTGTTTCAACTAATCCTTCTGACACGTCAAATTTAAATAATTAAAATTTACATGGCATATGATTCGGTGTAATTTCTCTTTCTTTGTCATCTTTTCGACACTTTTATCATAAGTTTAATTTCTTTGTATAGAACTACTGATTTTGTATAGACCATATTCTTTATAAGCAATTCCAATTAATTTTCCATACCTATCATAGATTTTTGAGGTATTACCTGTCGAAACAATTTTTTCGCATCTGCTGCCCCGCATTACAAATTAAGTCTTTAACCACATCTTTTAAACGAAGTATATTGGGTATTGCTACTTTAATCTTCTGTCTATAAACTTCAAAGGAAGTAACAAGTTTTCCTACTTTTGTCCCTTTTAGTATACGACCGTCTCCAATTTTTGCACTTATATGGTCTTTTAATGTTACATTTTCAGGAAAATAGGAATCATCACTCACAATGTGATCCGAACATATACTATTCAGTACCCAATCCATTCTTTATGTCTCACAAGTACACCCATTTTTATCACTCATACATTCATTCCCATTCTCTTCTCGTTGAAATAGAGACAGAAAGAATCCAATTCCTTGAACGTAGTTTCTGTCTTTGCATGAGGACCTCGCATCGCGTTGTCCCTTTCAATCATGTTACGAAAGCCATCCCATGCCACGGCCCCTCTGGTTCCTACTGCGTCCACGTTGACCATAACGTCGACCTCCTCGGCCTCGAAATTCTTGATTAGCAGATTGTTGTTTTCAGGGCTTTCTGTCACCTTCTTGCCAGTGAGATCTAGCACTGCTACCTGGTCTACTAGTATTTTGACAATTTCATGCTGTATGCCCATCTTTTCCACATTTGTGGCACTTCATAGTTTTCATATCGACTTTACATACACTTGAAACATTTTTGCAATTTTCTGATTGCCCTTGGGCTTCCCACATGGAAATTTTGCTCACCAAACACTCACACTCGCGATCATTTGCATTCATTGTGTGAATGAAATCACTAACGTAGCACAGTGATTCTGGTAGCATTTCTAACATATAGTGTAGTTTTTCACTTTCCTTTAATACAGCACTTGCACTCCTCAATTCATTAACAGTTTCCTTAAAGCACATAAATAATGAATTTGAATCGTCGAAATTTTTCGACCTCATTCGATCCAGTTTATTTCTGATATATATCTGTAATGCAGTAGATTTTTATAGATACATTTCATTAAACTTATCCAAGATTTCTTTCACCGTATTCAATTCACTCGCAAACTCCAGTTGCTCGTACGATATGCTACAGTATATGTAATTCATCACCCTTTATTGAAAATTATTGCAGTCAGTTCCATTTTCTGTTGCTAACCTTATACGTGATGCCGGTTCGTAACAGTTTTACCATTTCAGATACAGTGAAATTCTCTTTTTCCATATTTTATAATCACTCCCGTCAAATTGGAATTTTTGCAGCATCATCTACCGACTATTCTCTGTTTACTTTTTTTTTATTTACCTTCTTTATCTTCCCTTTTTTCCTTTTCCTTCTGTAGCTTTATATCTCTATTTTTTTCAGTCTGCATTCTTTCTAAATATGCTTCACTGTATATCACTTACTATCTCATATGACTTCATAGCATTCTTCACCGTGCACGTGCTGAAAACCGCGGACTGCAGACATGTTAATATATAAGGTCCGTAGGCACAAAATATTCATACTTTCTGTAATAGCATTTGTTATCAGTATTATTAGTATGAGATCATCTCATGTACAACACTCGATGTCACCAATAACATCTGATTTATTAATACATTAATCCGGCGCTAAATATTCTCTCTACTTCCATGCTTCCAGCCACAAGCAAGAATGAGAGACGTAAAGCGTGCCTCGCGAAAGCTTTTCCTACTACTCAATCGTAGCAGGCATCTCTCACTATACAGACCCATTGACGTAGCGGTGGTCAAAGTTATACATATTTCAACAGTCACTTTCGAAATTCTTCATCAGTGAATAAAGTATTACAACGGCTACAGTACTGTGATAATGACTGTACTCGTTACTAAGCTGTCAATTGCTAATACGTTGAGGGACAGCGGACCTGCTTTTTATCATTCTATAATAGCTGTGATATCGAAATCACCATTTAATATATTAGTACAGCGGCTCCAGTTCTCTGCTGGTTAATGTACTAGGTACCATGCCGTCAGCTAGAAAGACCTCTAGCCATAATCGTACAATACATTGTTTATTCCAGAATTACTTTGAAACCGATATTAACAGTGAACAAGGTTATACAACATTTACCATAACATGAAGGTGGCTGTACTCAGTACTGTGTTGCCAATTGATAATATCCCGAGGGATAATTGATCTTCATTTCTCGTACTAGAGTTGCTGTAGAATATACACCATCAGCGAGTAGAATAATACAACGCAACAATGCTCTGTTGGTAGATGTGCTATGTACAAGTGTGGCTATTGCAGGTATCACTAGCCATAACCATACTATACATAGGTTGTTGTAGAATTTCCCTAGAATTTACATCACCTGTGAACAACGTTTTCCAGCGGCTGCATTACTGGTATGATGGCTGTACACAGTACTAAGTTGTCAATTGTTAATATCTCGTGGGCTAATGGATCTGTGCTTTAACGTTCTAGAATTTTTATAAAACCCAGATCATCACTGAACAGATTAATCCAAGGGCTACAATGCTTTGTTGGTGGATGCAGTACGCACAGTAATGTCAATTGTAATTATACCTAGCCGTAACCGTACCATATAATTATTATCCTAGAAAGGTTAGGAAAGTCATATCATCGATGGTCAAACTAATCCAACGGTTGCAGTAATGTGATGATCGCTGTACTCTGTACTCTGTTGTCAATACCTATTGCCTCGAGGGATAACGGATTTGTATTCTGTCATTCTGGGACTGTTATGTAATACAAATCACCATTGACAGATTATTCCAGGGGACACAATGCTCTGCTGCTAGTACTACTATGTACCGTACTGGCAATTGTAAATACCACTAGCCTCAACCGTACCATACGTTGGGTATTCCGGAAATGCTTTCGAATTTTCGTGACCAGTGAACAAGGTAGTGATATGTCTGCATCACAGTGACGATGGCTGCGCTATGTACAGTGTTGCCAAACGTTAATATCTCCAGGGAGGTTGGATATGTATTTTGTCGTTCTAGAAATGTTATAGATCTTAAATAATCACTCAACATCTTACTCGAACTGCTACGGTGCTCTGTTGGTGCATGCAGTAGGTACCGTACTGTCAGTTGCAAATATCCTTAGCCATAACCGTACTAAATACCGATAATCCCACAATGGATTTGGAAACTTCATCGTCAGTGAACAAGTGATCCTACGTCTACAGCTCTGTGGTGGTGGCTACACTCAGAAGAGTGTCGTCAATTGCTAATGTCTCGAACGATAATGGGCAAGTATTTTGCGTTCTGGAGTTGCTATGGATACAAAATGATCAGTCAAGCGGTTAATCGAAAGGCAACAGAGTACTGTTGGTGGATGTAATAAGAAATGTACTGTCAATTGTAAGTGTCACTAGACATAACCGTTCTGTGCATAGGTTATTCTGGAATCGCTTTTGGAATATACGTCTTCAGTAAACAATGCAGTCAACTGCTACATTACTGTGATGATGGCCATAGCGAGTGTTGTGTAAACACTTGGCAACGTCTCGAGTGATTATAGATCTGAATTTTTCATTCCAGAAATGTTACAGGACCTAAATCATCATTGAACATACAGTTCCAACGGATACAATGCTCTGTAGCTGGTACTAATATGTACCGTAGAGTCAATTGTAAATACCACTTGCCATAACCGTGATATACATAAGGTATTATGGAATTACATTGTAATTAACATTATCAGCGTACCAGGCATTCCAACGGCTACGTTTCGGTGATGGTGCCCATTCTTAGCACTGTGTTGTCAATTGCTATTATCATTAACACTTTCGCAGCCACTCAAGGGTAGTAAATGTATAGTACGGTTATGGCTAGAGGTATTTGCAACTGACATTTCAGTGATTAGCGCAACCATAGTCACAGCACTGTAACCGTCGTAATTCGTTGATCAGTGATGGCAGTGCCAAAGCAACTCCAGATTCGCAATACGCAGATCCATCGTCCCTCGATACATTAACAATTGACAACACAGTACTGAGTACAGCCTTCCTCATGGCAATGTAGCCGTTGGATTGCGTTGTTCACTGTTGATGCATATTTCAGTGCAGTTCAGGAATAATCTATGTATAGTAAGGTTAAGGATAGAGATACGTCCAATTGACAGTACGGTACTTAGTACATCCACCTGGAGAGCAGTGTAGCCGCTGGACAAATCTGTTCATTGATGAATGAAATTATATGGAAATTTTAGAATGACACAAGGGAGGTATTAGCAATTGGCAATACGGTACAGAGTGCAACAGAGTACATCACCAAAAAGGTGTAGACGTTGGATAAATTTTTTCATAGATGAGTTAAATTCCATAGGATTTGTGGTATATTCAATGCATATTTCGGTTACACCAACAGATATATGTCTCTTATAGCACTGTATATAGGACGTCCACCAACAGGTCACAGTAGCCGTTGCGCGCACCAGTTCTCTGGTGAATTAAATTCTGTAGCAACCCTATGTTCCTGAAAGTATTACCCAGTCGTATTCGGAGATATTAACCATAGAAAGTACAGTACTGATTCCATACATGATAGCAGAGCGGCGTCCATAGTACCAACAAACCCTAAGATGATATAGGTAGCATTGCAATTGTGGTATTATCACAAGGTACATGAATTATAACGAAGGAGATTGACAATTGAAAATAAAAAAACTGAGTACAGGGATCTAAACAGACAGGCTCATGCCAAGCTCCATTGGATTAATCTGCCCAACGATTGTCCTACCTCTAAAACAATTCTAGAGCGATTAAGGGATAGATAAGTTACCGGGAGAAACATTGACATTTCACAATGTAGCACAGAGTGCTGCAATCAAGAAGGTGCTATAGATGTTGGGTCAGTCTATTCAAACGGTTTAACACCTTCGGTATGGTGGAGTTGGCCACAGTTGTGCGTCCGTTGTACGCGGAAATATTCCACATGTGTGGCTGCATTGTACGTCATCGACAGCTGCGAAAGCGCGATAGCCTAAACCAATTCTCTGCCGAAAGACGATTTTGCCAGAATCTTATCTTGCGGACAAGAGGGAAAAGGAAACAGAACAGGCTTGACGTTTAACTCTTCAAAATAACATTCATTTGTTCACAGCATATTGATTAATGTTAACGTCACTGATATATGTTATTTGTTCCATTGACACAAACATAGAATAAATATTAAAATCATGTGCATAAAACAATAAATGACAAAGCTGGCAGTGTAACTTCGTGTGACAGTTCTCATATAGATATACAGTCCGTCCTAAACAAAGGGATGAACGGTGCACCGGAAACATCATTTCACGCATAAGAACATATAACTAAAAAATTATAGCAGCCGGAATTTTAAACAGGGGACGGTACAGTAACGCGTACTATAGAGAGTATTCATATACACATAACCTGCTATGACTGCCAATAATAGGCTTTGCGTCGATAACACCCAGGGAATATGTCGTGGACGCCGCCGATAGGCGTCGGTGGGAGGCACAGGGTTTTCCGACCAAACCGCCAGCAGGCGACGGTAGTAGACAGATTATGTTTCAAGGCCGCCGCCAACCGGCGGCAGTAATAAACACAGAGCGTTCCGTGGAGGCCGCCTTGTCGCGGCACTTGTACCGAAAGTGTTAAATTCAGTATCAATCCTAGAATGACAATAAAAGCACTAACTATCGGTCGAGATAGTAAGCGTTGACAATACAGTACTGCGTACAGCAGTTAACAGAGCACTGTATCCGTCATATATATATGCATTGACGATTTACATTCTGTGGCAATAATAGAGTGACAGAGGGAATGTCAATTATATCTCGAGATAGTAAGCATTGGCGATACAGTACAAGGTACATCGATCACCACAGTACATGTACCATTGTTTCAGCTTTATTCATAAATGACGTATTATCATCAACCACTCTGGAATAATCGATGCACAGGTCAGTTGTGGCTAGAGATATTTACAACTTGCAGTACAGTATTAAGTACATCGACCAATAGAGCACGGGAGCCGTTGCATCAATGTGTTCACTGATGATGTAGATGCGACAGGATTCCTACAATAATCGAATCTTATGCCAGCACTATTCGGAGATACTGACGACTGAGAAAGCAGAAATGGGTATATCCGTCATCGCATTACTACAGCGACTCTATCAAGCTACTCAATGGTAGCCTGGGTTATATTGTTACTTTGGAATGATCACAGGTGTCCTTATTAAGGTGAGGGGCATTGACAATTGAAAATGCGGTACTGAGTACAGCCATATGCAAAACGGTATAGCCGTTGTATTAACCAATTAGCTGACAACATATGTTCTTTAGCAGTTGAAGAATGGTCAGTGGAGAGAGAATTTGTCCTGAGAGACATTGACTTATGTCGATACTGTACTGAGTACAGCAATCAGCAGTGCACAGCCACCGTTTCATTAGTTTGCTCACTAGTGGCTCGAGTTCCACAGCAGATATAGATTAATCAATATACACAGAAGTTATGGCCAGAGAAATTAGAAGTTGACGGTACGGTAAATAGTACATCCGCCAACGGAGCACTGTAACTACTAAATTATCCGTCCGCTGGGGATTTAAACGTCATAGCAATACTTGGATGACAAAAGGCAGAGCCGCTATCATTCGAGACACTACCACTTGTCGAAACAGTACTGAGGACAGCCATCATTCATGTAATGCAGAAGTTGGTACAATTTGTTCACTCATGATTTCAATTCCACAGGAAATATGGAACAATCAGTACATATATATCAGTTATGGCAAGAGACTGTTGCCTCTACCATACCCAGAACATCAATAAACGGAGCATTGTAGCAGTTGGATTAACCTATTGACTAGTGACTACTATTCTATAGCAATTCGAGAATAATCAGTGGACAAATTAGTTATTGCTGGAGATAATAACAATTGACATTATCGTACTTCGTACATCCACCATAAACGCATTATTGCCGTAGAAGTAATGTGTCCACAGACGTTTAAAATTCCATAGCAATTATACAGTAGTAACAGATATATACATTATCGCTCGAGACTTCAGCAGTTCACAACACAGTTCTGAGGACAGCCATCATTACATTTCTCCTGACGTTGGATTATTCTGTTCACAGATAAAATACATCCCACGGGAATTCCAGAATAGTGAATGCATAGAAAGTTGTAGCTAGATATGAAAACAATTGACTTTACCGTACTTAGTACATCCACCAACAAAGCGTTGAAGCCGTTGTATAAATCTATCCACTGATAACTTATACTCTGTAGCAGTTCTAGAATGATGAGCGGATTTATCGTTTATCGATATGGACATTGACAAGTGACGACACTGTACTTAGTGTAGACGTCTTCACAATATTACAGCCATTCGATTGCTCTGTTCGCTAACCATATGAGCTCTACAGCAATTGTAGAATGATCAGTGGATGGACAAACTTTCGCTGGAGGATTTGACAGAAGTAAATACGGTACTAAGCATAGACATCAACAGGCACTGTAGCCGCTTCACTAATCTGTACACGGACGATTGAACCCTATAGCAATACTAGAATAACCAATATATAGGACTGCTGTTACTAGAGATATTTGCAATTGTCAGCAAGGTATTTACTTCGTCCAACAACAGTGATATGTTGCCGTTGAATTAATCTCTTTTCTGATGATTTAATTCCTACAGTTATTCTAGAGAGACAAAAGAATGACAAATTTTCGTTAGAGATATTATCATTTGACTAAGCAGGGCTGAGTACTGCGATCAACGCGTTGCAGCTGCTGTTGGATTACTTTTCTACGGATGAACTAAATTCCGCAGCAATTCCAGAATAACCAATAAATAGAACCATTATGACCGAAGATATTTGCAGTTGAAAATACGGCACTTGGTACATCCAACAACGGACCACTTGCCGTTGGAATAATATGTTTCATCATGACATATGTCCTCTTGCAATTTTAAAACGACAAAAGGCAGATCGATTATCCCTCAAGATGTTAACAATTGACAGAGCAGTACTGAGTAGAGTGACCATCATCTTGTTATGGCTCGAGATAATTACATATGACAGTACGATGGCGAGTACATCCACCAACAGAGCACTGTTGCCGCTGGAATTATCATTACGCTTATGACTTACACTCTA
The DNA here is from genome assembly GCF_001483705.2 of Eufriesea mexicana. Classification (NCBI taxonomy): domain Eukaryota; kingdom Metazoa; phylum Arthropoda; class Insecta; order Hymenoptera; family Apidae; genus Eufriesea; species Eufriesea mexicana. The sequence continues at coordinate 91,972 of NW_016912054.1, forward strand.
TAGCAATCATACAATGGTCAACAGATATATCATATATTGATAGAGATATTATCAAATGATAATACAGTGCCGAGTGCAGTCATGTAATCAATGTCATAGCAACTGTACCAATGTGTTCGTGATCATATGAGGTCGTCAGCAATTGTGGCATGATCAATGGATAGAGCAATTGCCGCTGGAGCCAGTGACATACGTCACCACAATGCTGTGTATGGCCATCAAAACGACACTATAGCGACTTAATAAATATGTTCACTGATCATTTAAATTTCACAATTTCTCTGGTATAATCATTGCATAGGTCAGTTATTGCTTGAGATACTTATAACTTTCAGTACGGTACTTAGTACATCCACCAATATATCTCAATAGCCGTTCAGCAACGAGAGTATGATCAGTGGATAGATCATACATCGGTAGCGACATGGTCAAATGACAGTGCAGAGCTGATTGTAGCCGTCCTTACGCTACTAATGCCCTTGAGTTATTCAAGTAGCTGAACGTATTAGCTCTTCTGCAATTGTAGAATGGTAAATGGAGAGGGCAATGTTCGCTAGAGGCGTTGACATATGCCAATACCGTACTATGTATAGCAGTCATCACAGTAGTGTAGCTGCTGGCTTAATTCCTTCAATGATGATTTAAATTCCACAGCAATTCCAGCGTAATTAATGTATAGAACAGTTATGGCTAGAGATATTTACATTTGGCATTCCGGTACTTAGTACATGCACGGACAGAGCACTACAGTTGTCACATTAATCTGTTCACTGATGGCTGGAATGCTATAAAAACACTAGAATGACATGGAACAGATCCGTTATAGCTCGAAATATTAACTATTGGTAATACAGTGCCGAGTCCAGCTACCATGACTCTACCTTAGCAGTTGGATTAACTTGTCCACTGATGACTGAAGCTCCTCTGCCATTATGGAATAGCGAATGTATAGATCACATATGTCTTGAGATACCTAAAATTGTCAGCACGGTACTTAGTTCATCCACGGACGGAGCACTGGGGATGTAGGTTAAGCAATTGTCTGATGATTCACACACAATTCCAACGCTAGCATCCTCAATGGATGGTAAGAATATCAGTTGCGATACTGATGAGTGGCAATGCAGTACCGTGTGTTGGCATCAACTCAACGATATAACATTTACAGTAATATGCTAGCTGATGATTGAAATTCTATAACCGCTGTAGAAAGACAAAAGGGTGATGCTTTAACGCTGGAGATATTAACAACTAATGACTCAGTACTAAGTACAGCCATTATGACAGTAATGTAGCCGCCGTATATATTTGCTCACTGATGACAGAATCCACAGCAATTCGAGAATTATCAATGTATAGGCTAGTTATAGCTAGACCAGTTGGAAGTACTGCTCCTAGAAAATTCACCAACAAATCACTGCAGCCGTTGAATTTACCTGTTCACATATGATTCATATTCCACAGCTATACAAGGGCAATCAATGTGTATTACAGCTATGGATGTATGTATCGACAACTGGCAGTATGGTACATAGTACATCCACGGACAGAGCACTTTAGCCGGTAGATTATTCTGTTCATTGATGATTTAAACACTATTGTATCTCTAGAATGATCAACGGATAGAGCAATTGTCCCAGGAGATATTGACATATGTCAATAAAGTACTGAGCATAGAAATCTACATAATTCTACAGCCTGTGTACATCAATGCAGTAATGCGATGGGACACGTACAAATTTGTATAGGTGTCGTATTAAACTGCTCTCCGTTCATCCGAGCTGTACTGTGATTCTATATGGACAAATGCATGGATCGGTTATTTTTACGAACACTTACAATTTTCAATGCAGTGCCCAGTACAGCCACCATCACTGTATTGAAGCCATTGGACTGGTCTATACACTGGTAGCGTATGTTCTATAGCAATTCGGGAATTATCAATTCATAGGTCAATTATCGCTAGAGAAATTAACGGTTGACCGCGCATTGCTGATTATAGCCACCTTTAAAGTATCGTAGCGTTTGAAATAACACCTCCAAGGATCAGACGAATTCTAAGGCGATTCTATAGTGTTGAATGGACAGATTTATTATCGCCAGCGATTTTACCAGTTTTACATACAGTGCTGACTATAGCAACGAACGTAGTACTATACCCATACGTATAAGCTATTGACTGATCATAAGCATTCTGTGGCAATCCCCGAATGATCAATGGGTGGATCAATCATCGCCAGAGATATTGACGATAGACAATACAGTGCTGAGTATAGCCACCTGTCCAGTATTATAGCCAGTGGATTAATCTATTATCATGTAAGTTCTATAGCAATACTAGAAGGATCAATGGACAGATCGATTGTCTCTAGAGAAAACAACGATTGTCTATACTCTGCCGAGTACTGCCATTTATACAGAACTATAACCGTTAAGTCAATCTATATACTGATCATCTTATTCCTGCAGGAATTCTAGAATGATCAATGAATTGTTGCATTAAAGCTAGAGTAATTAACAGACGAAGAAAGAGTATTGTGTGCAGCCATCCACATACTACCATAGCCATTGGTATAAGGTATCCGCCGCTTATTCTATAGCAATAGCAGGATGGTGATGGTTGGGTCAATTATTGCTAGAGGTATTAGCAACTGACACTACAGAATTCAGTATGTGCCTCTGCACATGTCCATATTACTTGTATTTATCTATAAACTGAACATCCAATTTCTAGGATAGCAATCCTAGAATGAACCATGGAAATATCAATTGTCGCGAAAGATATTGAGAAATGACAATACAGTAACCTGAATAGCCATATACAGGGCCGTATGTATATCTACGAAGTAGTATATCCTCTGCGTTAAACATGTCACTGATCATGCACGTTTTACAACAATTACAAAATGAGCAATGTATAGATAAGTTATTGCAAGGGATATTAAGGGTTAACTATAATGTAATGAGTACAGGCCTATAAGCAATTCTATAAACATTGGTTTAATCCACTGGCGGACCACTTAAATTTTATAGCAGTTCAGCAGCGATCAATGGATGCATCAATGATTGCCAGAGATACAAGCATTTGACAATAATTTACTGAGTATTGCAGTCAGAGCAGCAGTTCGGCCATTTATGGAATACATATGCTGTTCGCTTTAATTATAAAGCAATTCGAGAATTAACAACGTATAGTCAAATTGTCGCTGGGGACATTGATAAATGGCAACGTAGTACTGAGTGCAGCCACTTACGCAGTAATAAGCCTGAGGATTAATCTACTCGCTGATGTTTTAGGCTGCATAGTAATTCTCTTATGATAAATCCGTAGATCAGTTACTGCTACATACATACAAAATTGATAACGCTGAGCTGAGTGTAGTCGTCTAAATCGCGCTATATCCATTGGATAATTCTTTTCACAGATCGTCTAGCTTCTACAGATACTCTAGAATTGTCAATGCAGTGATCAATTATCGCCAGAAACATTTACAGTCGACAACAGAGTACTGAGTATAGCCATCAAGGCAAAAATGTAGCCATTGGAATATTCTGCTCGCAGATAACATATATTGTGTTGCGATTCCAGAATGACAAAAAACATATCAAATATTGCTCAACATATTTACAGTCTACAATACAATAGTAAGCGTAGCCACTTATGCTGTTCTACAGCTACCAGGCTAAGCCATTCACTGATAAACTGCACTTCGTAGCAATAAGGAATGGTTAGTAAATGAATGCATTGTGGCTAGAGATAACAACACTTCACCATAATGTACTGCGTACAGTCATCAACAAATTACTACAGCCGTTGGATTTACCTATTCACTGATGGTTTCAATTTCATAGCAATTCTGTAATTATTAATGGATGGATCATTAATCGCTTCTGACATCGACAACTGGTAATGCAGTACTTGGTGTAGAAGCCTACGCAGTTCTATATCCATTTCACTAATCTAATCGCTGAATATCTGGGTTCCACAGAAATTACGGAATGTTCAATGGCTGGAAAAGCATCGGTAGGTATACTGATAAATTGTAATGGAATACAGAGTGAAGCCGTCCACAAAATAATATGGACAGTGGATAAATCTATTGGCTGACGATTTAAATTCCGTAGCAATCCTGTAATGATAACAGAAAGATTCATTTTCGCACGGTGAGGAGACAACTGACCTCAAAGTACTACGTACAGCCATTGTCACAGTCCTGCAGCCGCTGTATTAATTTGCTCACTGATGACCTGAATTCTGTAGCAATTCTAGAATGACAAGAGACATATCCATTATCGCCCGCCAGGTTAACAATTCACAAAACAGTTCTGAGTACAGAAATCTACACCATACCATAGCCAATGGAAATAATCTGTTCGCTGCTCATCTAGGTTCCTCTGGAATAATTGAGTGATCAATGAATGCAGCATGTGTCGCTGGAGATAATTACGTGTGACAATACATTTCCGGGTATATCCACCAACAGAACACTGCTGTCGCTGGATTAATCTCTTCATTGAAACTTTAAATGCAAAAGCAGATATAGTATATCCAATGCACAAATCACTTATTGCGCGAAACACTTATAATTGACGTTACGGTGTTCAGTACGTCCACCAACAGAGTACAGTCTGCGTTACAATAATCTGTTCAATGATGTATTATATTCTATATCATTTCCATAATGATAGATGACAGATAAATTATTCCACGAAATGTTAACAACTGACAACACAGTACTGAGCACAGCCAACATCAGAGTACTGTAGCCATCAGGTAAAACCGTTCATTGATATCTTAAGTTCCACCACGATTCTAGAAGAGTCATTGAAAGCAGTAGTTAACGCAAGAGGTATATACTGATAAGAGTACGATACTTAGAACACCCACCAACAATGTGCAGTAGCCGTTGGATTAACTTCTGCTCTGATGATTTACGTTCTATAGCAATTCTAGAATAATGAAAGTATAAGGAACTCGGAGCTGGAGATATTAGCAATTGACAATACAGTGCTGAGTATAGCCGCCTACATAATCCCGTAGCCATTGGTCCAATCGTTTCGCTTATAATCAAATCCCTTATCAATTGTCGAATGTTCAATTAATACTGCAATTGTCGCTAGTGTGGTTGACAAAAATGTCGATGCAGTACTGTGTGAAGCCTTCAACAAATTACTGTAGTCGTTGTCTTAGTTTGTTCGCAGGTTGATTTACACTCCACGGTAATTCCAGAATAATCAATGGATATAGCTGTTACGGCTAGAGATGTTTACGATTGACTACACGGTACTTAGTATATCCACCAACAGGACACTGTATCCGTTGGATTAATCTCTCCACTGATGAATTAAATTCTATGACAATTTTGCAATGACAAAGGACAGATGCAATGTCGCTGCAGATAATGACGATAGACCACATAGTCCTGTGTACAGCCATCACCACAATACAGTTGCCGTTGTATTAATTTGTTACCCTCTAAATTAAATTCGACAGCAACCCTGGAGTAATCAATGCATTGATCAGATATCTCTGGAGATACTTACAATTGACAGTACTGCGCTGGGTACATTCACCAGCACAGCACTGTAGCCGTTGGATTAATCTATCCAATGACGCTTTAGACACAATGGCAATTCTAGAATGCCAAAAGCCACATCGATTATAGCTCGACGTACTAACAGCTGACAAAACGTTACTGTATACAGCCGTCATTACAGTACTGCAGACGTTGGTGTAATTTGTCCACTGATGACTATAGTCTCGCAGCAAATCAACAATTATTAATGTATTGCACAGTCATGTCTAGAGATATTTACAACGGACAGTGTCGTACGTGGTGCTCCCGACAACAGATCACTGTAGCCGTTGGACCAATATATACAGTAATGATATAAATTCTGTAGCAACTCTAGTGTGACAAAAGGTATTTCCATTATCGCGCGAGATATTAACAATTGACAACGCTTTACTGCCTGCAGCCATAACCATAGTACGATAGCCGTTGGATAACTTTTCCCACTGATGTTGTATGTCCCAAAGCTATTCTGTGATATCCAATGTACAGTACGGTTAAGGCTAGAGACAGTTAAAATTGACAGCAGCGTGCACGTTACATCTACGAACACAGCGCCGTTGCCGTTGCATTAACCTGCTGAATGATGGTTTATATTCTGTAGCAAATCTGGAATGACAGAAGACAAATTCACTATCGCTCGGGATGTTAACAATTGCCAATAATGTGCTCAGTAGAGTCACCATTGCAGTACAGCTGACGTTGGGCTAGTTTATTCACTGATGACTTCATTTCCACTGCCGTTCAAGGATAATGAACGTATAGGTCAGTTACTGCTCGAGATATTTGCTATCGTCAATACGGTATTCAGTACATGCACAAGGAGAGGTATGTATCCGCTGGATTAATGTGTCCACTGACGAATGGTATTCTACAGCACTTCTGTAATAATCAATGTATAAGTCAGATACATATGGATATGATAGCAATTGGCAGAGCGGTAGTAAGTGAAGCCACCAACATGGCATTGGCGACGCTGGATAAATCCGTACACTGAAGGATAGGACAACACAGCATTTGTAGGGTGACCAATGTTCAGATCAAATATCGGCACAGAAATTGAAAAAGTCGATACAGTATTGAGTCTAGTCACCAGCTATAAACAATAGCCGTTCAATTAATCTGTCCGCTGACCATCTAATTTCTCTTGAGGTTGTGGAACGATCAATAGATAAAGCAATTGCCGCTTGAGTCATTGATAAACGCCAATACAGTACTGAGTGTAGCGATCAAACGAGCACGGAATCCGACTGATTGCTCTGTTCACTGATGATTAAATTTATATAGAAATCCAATATTGACAAAAGGCAAATCCGTTATCGCTCGAGACATTTACAAATGTCAACAGATCCATGATATAAATTCCACAGCTACACCAGAATAATCAGAGCACAGTACGCCTATGGCTGCGGATATTTCCATTTGACAGCACGGTACTCAGTGCATCCACCAGCAGAGCACTGCAGCCGCTGCATTTATCCGTTCAATGATGATTTATGATTTGTGGCAGTACTACGGTGGCAAAGGACAGATCCATTATCCCTCGTGGCGTTAATATTTTACAACACGGTACTGAGTACAGCATTCATCCCAATACAGTTGCGTTTGAACTACTTTGTTCACTGATAATGTAAATACAAATGCAAACCTGGAATAACCTGTATAGTGTGCAGTTATAGCTGTAGTGATACCTGTATCAGGTACTACGGCAATCAGTAAGTCAACCAGCAGAGCAGCGTAGCTGTTGTACTAACCTGACCAATGATGATTTAAGTTTTACTGCAATTCTAGAAGGACTGCGGACATATCCATTATCCCACGAGATATGAGCAATTGACAACACGTAACACAGGACAGCCTTATTCACCGTACTGTAGCCGTTGGATTAATTCGCTCATCGATGGTATAAATTCCACAGAAGTTCCAGAATAATCATTGTATAGTACGGTTATGGATCGGTACATTTACAATTTGCAGTGCGGTGCTTGTTACATCCACAAACAGAGCACAGTAGCCGTTGAATTAATCTACCCATTGACTACTTGTACCCTGCGACGATCCTAGAATGGTCAATGGATAGATTAAATATCGGTAGAGGTATAGATAGTAGACAGAACATAACAGGTTGTAGCTGTCTACATAATGTTATAGCGTTTGCATTAATCTGTTCCCTGATTATCTGTGTTCTTCAACAATTTCAGAGTGATCAATGGATAGAGCAATTGTCTCTGGAGGCATTGACATATGACAGTACGGTACGCGGTGCAGTTATGTACAAATTACCATCATCACTGCCATAATCTATTCGGTTGCCATCTACTTCTTTCAGCAAGAGCTTTAGCCTTTGATAGAGCAATTTTCGCTAGAGGCATTTGCAGCTGACATCAAAGTGCGAGCATTGCCATCTGCACATTACCATTGCGACTGCAGTGGTCCATTCACTGATCACATATGTCCAACGGGAGCTCTAGCATGACCAACTGGTGGATCAGCAAACACTAGGGATATTGAGGATTGACAATAGATTATTGAGTTCAAACGTCAACACAGTACTATAGCCGTTGGATTAACATATGCACCGATTATTTGGAATCTATAGCAACTCTAGACTATTGAAAGGTTAAGCTAATTACAACTGCAGAAATTATCAACTGACAATGCAGTACACAGTACGTCCAAGAAAACATTTCTACAGGCATTGCATTAACTTGTACTCTGTTCATCCCAGTTACGTAGCAATCATAGACCGACAAGTTGATAGATCAATTATCGCTACAGACACAGACAATTGAAATGACAGTACTGAGTATAGCAACCTAAACAGTCCTACGCGCATTGGATTAATCCATTCGCTTATCTTCTACGTTTGACAGCAATTCTATGAAGATCAATGGGACTCATCAAGCATTGCTAGAGATACGGTCAATTGACACAAAGGTATGCGTTTCGCCTTCTACACATTATTGGAGCCGTTGGATTAGTCCACTCAGTGATAATATAATAGCTACACCAACACTGGAACGGCAAATGGACAGATCAATTAACAGGAGATATTGACAATTGTCAATAAACTGCTGAGCGGAGCCACGACTACACTTCTACAGCCACTGTATGAACCAATCCTTTGGTCATGTATATTATACTGCTGTTCTAGAAGTATCTTTGGATGGATAATTCATCGCATGGTGTAGTGACAATTGACAACACAGTACCGAGTATAGCCATCAATACACTTCGACAGCCATCGTATGAACCTATTCTGTGACCATCCGCGTTATATTTTAGTTCAAGGATGACAAATGCATAGTAAAATTATCGGTAGTAGTATTGATAGTTGGCAATACAATACTGAGTGTTACCATCTACACAATACTACAGCCATTGGATTAATCACTTCGCTAATGTGTCAAGTGATTCAGCAATTTGTAGAATGAGCAATGGACAGAACAATTGAATCGATAGACATAGACGTATGTCAATACACCACTGAGCATATCCACCAATTGGTCAACGTATCCGTCTGATTAATCTGGTTACATATGGACGAAGTTACATAGCAATTCTAGAGTGACAAAAGAAACATCCATTATTACCCGAGATGTTAACTAGTTGCATAGCAGTACAGAGCACATCAATCATGCCGGTACTGCAGCCGTTGCATTAATTTGTTTACTGAAGATTTAAGTACTATAGCAATTCTGGACTGATCAATCGATTGATCACTTCTCGGTAGCGATATTGAAAACTGACTATACTGTATTGGCAGTATGCATCTACACAGTACAACAGCCATTGAAACATTCTGCCCGCTTATCATCTAAGTCCATCATCAATTGCAGAGTTATATATGGACAGAGCAATTACAGCTGAAGTAGTGGCCATGCGTCAATACAGAACAGAGTGTAGCCACCGAGAGCACATTGTGGAAGTTTCATCAGCCAGGTCACTGAGGCCTTGTATACTGTAGTAGTTATAGAATGACAAAGGACAGGTCCATTGTCGCTCGAGACATTAAGAATTTAAAAAAACAGTTCTGAGGAGTGCCATCATCGACCTTATGTAGTCGCTGGTTTATTTTAAACTGGTGATTTAATTCCACAGCAATTCTATCATAATCAATGTACAGATATGTTATGGCTAAAGACACTTACAGTTGGCAATACAGTGCTTTATACCTCCACAAATAGGGCACTCTAGACGTCGTAATAGTCTGATCACTGATGATGTAAACTCTACAGCAGTTCTGGAATGGTCCATGCGTATATCAAGTATCGGATGTGGTATTGTCTAATGCCAATATCGTACAGTGTGTAGCGATATTCACAATAGTATAGGCAGTTAATTAATATGTTCGATGATCGCGTGAGTCCATCTACAATTGAAGAATGATGAATGGACAGAGTAATTATCGCTGGCGATATTGACATATGTCAATGCGCTACTGAGTGTAGCCATCGACAGAGCCCTGCACCCCTTTGAACAATGAGATCACTTACGATTTATATTCTATAGGAATTCCGGAACGAGAAATGGCAGATCGAATATCGCTTGAGATATAAGCAGTTGACAACACAGCACTGAGTAGAGCCGTCACCATCGTATTGCAGTCGTTTGATTAACTTCTTCTCTGAAGATTTATCATCTGCACAATTTGGAGAATGGTAAATGGATATATCAATTATCGGTAGTGGTATTGACAATTTATATTACGGAACTGAGTGTAGCCAACTACTCGGTACTGTAGCTATTGATGTAATACGTTCCCTGACCTTATAAGTTCCTCAGCAATGGTACAGTGATCAATGGATAGACCAATTGTCGCTCGTGACATTGACATTTACTAAAACAGTATTTAGAAATGCCATCAAAAGGGTACTGCATCCAATGTATTATTCGGTTCGCTGATAATATAGGTTCCTCCGCAATTGTGGAATGATGAATGTATAGATCGTATATCGGTAGTGACGTTTACAAATAACAGCACAGTACTGAGTGTAACCATCTACACGATACCTTAGATATTGCATTAATCTCTACGCTGATACTCAAAGTTCTTCAGCAATTGTATAGTACTAAATGGATAGAGCAATTATAGTTGCAGATAATGACATATGCCAATGCCGTAATGAGCATAGCCATCGGCAGTGCACTGTAGCCATATAACTACTGTGTTGACTGGTGACACAAATTCCGCGGCAATTCTAGAGTCATCAATGCATGCATGTGTTATGGCTAAGGACATATACAACTGAGAGTACGGCACTCACTACATCCAGCCACAGGGTACTGTAGCCGTTGAAATAGTTTGTTCACTGATGATTTAAGCTCTATAGCAATTCAAGAATTATCAACAGCTTTGTGCACTAGCCCTCGATACACTAACAACTCACAACCCAGTACAGAGTACAGCCATCGTCACAGTACAGTAGCCGTTGAATTATTTGTGCACTGATGATTTATATCAGGCAGCACCTCCAGAATAATCAATGCATGTATCAATTATGGCTAGAGGTATCTACAATTGACAGTACGATAATCAGTATATCCACCAACAGAGCAGACTAGCTGTCAGACTGATCTGTTCACTGATGATAATAATTCTACAGCAATTCGAGTATAATCTAAGTATGAATCAGTTATAGCTAAAGCCATTAAAAGTTGGAAATGCACTACTGAGTATAGCAATGAACACAGTAATACAGCCACTGTAATAACTTACCTTCTGATCATCTCTATTATATTGCTGATCTTTAACATGGATGGGTCATGGATAGATAAATTATCGCTTTAGATATAGACAATTGAACATGCAATATTGAGTGTGGCTGTCTGCGCAGTGCGATATACAATGGACTAATTTTTTCGCTGCTAATTTAACTTCTACGGCAATTCTAGAAAGAGCAACAGGTAGATCAAATTTCGCTACAAGGGTTGATAACTGTTCATACATTACCGAGCGTAGCCATCACATATTGCTATAGCCATTAAATTAACCTGTTCACTGAAGTATTAACCTCTGCAGCAGTTCTAGAATCATCAAAGGTTCAATCAGTTATACCTGAGTTACTATGATATGAAGATACACTACTGAATATGGAAATTAACAGTGCTACAGCCATTTTATTAGCTATACCTCTGATCGTGTATTTCATATTGCATTTCAACAATTATCGAAGTTTAGTGTAATTTTAGATAGAGATATTGGCAATTGAAAATACAATACTGAGCATACCCATCTACAGATTACAATTGTCACTTGATAAGACTATTCGCTGATCACTTAACAGCTACAGCAATGCCTGACCCGTCTACAAAATTCTACAGTCATTTTGCAGTTGCTGAAGGAATAAAACGAGCAGTGAACAGATTAATGCAGTGGCTAAAGTATTGCCTAGATGGCTACACTCAGTACTACATAGCCATTTGTAAATACACTGCAGATATGTGTTGTATCCCTTGATCATACAAGAATTTATATACAGTATGAATCATTAGTGAAAAGAATCATCCAACGACAACTCTGCTCTGTTTGTGGAGGTACTACGTACTGTACCACCAACTGTAAATACCTCTAGTCATATCTGATCTACACAATGATTATTCTAGGATTACTGTAGAATTCATGTCTTCTGTAGAAAAATTAACCAAACTCCTACAGTACTGTGATGATGGCTGTACTACGTACTGTGTTGTCAATTGTTAATATTTCGGGAGATAGTGGACATGTACTGTGTCATTCTAGGATTGCTATAGAGTCTATATCACCACTGAAAGAATTAATACAGCGACTGCAGTAATTTTCTGGTGGATGGACTAAGTACAGTGCTTTCAATTGAAAATACCTCTAGCCATGACCATAGTATACTGTGATAATTTTAGAATAGCTTGGCACAGATATTATCAGCGAATAACTCTATTCAACCGTGACACTACTGTGATGAAGGCTGCACTCCTTACCTTATTGTAAACTGTTAATAGCACTAGGGACAATGTTTCTGTCGTTTGTCATTCTAGAATAGCAATAAGATCGATATCGTGAGTGAACAGATTAATATACCTGCTGCAGTGTTCTGCTAGCGGTTGCACTAGGTACAGCACTCTCATTTGCAAATATTTCAAGCCATGAACGTAGTACACAGTGATTATTCTAGAATAGCTTGGAACTGACATCATCAGTGGACAAAGATGTCCAACGGCTACATTACTATGATGATGGCTGTACTCTGTACTATGCTGTCAATTGTATATATCTCGAGGGTCAGTGCCTTTGTGTTTTGTCTTTCTAGTACTGTTACAGGATTTAAATCGCCATTGAGCAGATTATTCCAACGGCTACAATCTGATATTGGTGGATGTAGTAGGTACAGCACTGTCAATTGGAAGTATCTCAAGCCATAACCGTAATGTACATTGATATTTCAGATATGCCTTGGAATTAACAACATGAGTGAACAAGGTAGTCCAACTGCTACATTACTCTGATGATGGCTCTACTCAGTACTGTGTTGTCAATTGTTAATATATCGTGGGATAATGGATCTATCATTTGTCACTCTAGAATATTTATGGAATCTCTGTTAACATTGAACAGATTAACACAGCGGCTGCAGTGCTCTGCTGGTGGACCTATCATGTATCGTACAGTCAATTGGAAATATTTCATGCCATATCCGAACAACGCATTGATTGTTCCAGTATCTCTTTCGAACCTGCATCGTCCGTGAACAAAGATGTCCAACGGTTACGTTACTATGACGACGGCTGAACTCTGCACTATGTTATCAGTAGTCTATACCTCGATGGTTCGTGGATCTATGTCTTAACATTCTGGAGTAGCTGTAGAATATAAATCATCGCTCAACAGCTTAATCCATCGCGTAAAGCGCTATATTGGTGGATGTAGTATGTACCTTACCGATGTATGGAGGTATCTCAGCGCACTACCGTAGTATACATTAATTATTCTGGAATCACCTTCGAGTTTGCGTCATCAGTGAACAAAACATTCCGGCATCCACATTACTATGAAGATGGCTGTGCTCTGTACAGTGTTGATAACCGTTCGTATCTCGAGGGACCGAGGATATTTATATTGTCGGTATAGAATCGTAGTCGAATGGAAGCCATCACTGAAAAGTTCAATCCATTGCCTCAATTGCTGCATTTGCGGATGTAATATGTGTAGTACTGTCAATTGGAGGTATCTCTAGCCATAACCGTAGTATACACTTATTATTCTAAAATAGCTTGGAACTGATACTGACAGCGTAAGTTGTTACTCAACCGTAACACTACTGTGGTGACTGCTATACTCAGCAATCTGTTTTCTACTGTCATGTATCTGTCAACATGTATCTGTCCTTTGACATTCTAGAATTGGTACATATAGTAGTGATGAGTGAACAGTTTTAAACGGAGCCTGCAGTGCTTTGCTGCTGGATGCACTAGGTACAGCACTCTCAAATGCAGATGCATCTAGCCATAACCGCAGAATGCATTCATTATTCTTGAGTTACTATCGAATTTACGTCATCAGTCGTCAAAGTGGTCCGACGGCTATACTACTGTTATGATCGCTGTACCCAATAATGTGTTGTCAGTTGTTAATGTCTCGAGGGATAATGGATCTATCCATTGTCACTCTAGAATATTCATCAAATTTTAGTTGTCACTGTACGAATTATCACAGTGGCTGCAGCGCTCTGCTTGTGAATTAACTAAGTACCGTACAGTCAATTGGAAATAACTAAAGCCATAACCGTACCATACACGGGCTATTCCAGAATCGCTATCGTATTTGCATCTCCTTTGAACGAAGTGGTCCAGCGGCTGCATCAACGTGATGATGGCCGATCTCTGTGCCATGCTGGGAAATGCGAATGTATCTCGTGGGATGATGGATCTACCTTTTGACGCTCTGGAACAGCATTGAGATCTAGGTCAACATTCAAAGGATTAATACTGCGGCTGGAGTACTCTGCTGGTTGATGTACTAAGTACCGTGCAGTCAGATGGATATATCTCTGCCCATCACCGCACTATATAATGATTATTCCAGAGTAGCATTGGAATTTGTATTATCAGTGGACATAGCTTTTCAACCGTTACAATACTGTCATGCTGGCCGTACTTAGTGCAGTTTTGTCAATTTTAATACCGACAGGTATAGCGGACCATCATTTTTCTACATAAAATTGCTGTAGGACATGCATCTTCGGTGGCCAATTTAATGCAACGGTAACAGATATCTGCTTGCAGATGTACTAGTTACTGTACTGTGAACTGTAAATAACACTAGCAGTAACTGTAGCATCCATTGGATATTCCAGAATTCCTTCGAAGTTTACATCATAAGTAAACAAAGCAGACGAACGTCTAGTGTGATGATGGCTGTACACATTACAGTGTTTTCAATTGCTAGTATCTAGGGGGATCGTGGACCTGTAATCTGGTCGTTCTAGAATCGTTGTCGAATAGGACCACTGAAAATTTTAATCCATTTCCTAAAGCGCTATGTTGATTGATGTAATTAGTACCGTACCCTCAATTGGAAATATCTCAGGACACAACCGTAATATACATTGATTATACCAGATATGCCTTGGAATTTACGTCATGTGTGTGCAAAGTAGTCCAACGGCTGAAGTACTCTGATGACGGCTGTGCTCTGTACGGTGTCGGCTACTGTCAATATCTCGAGAGTCTGTGTATATGCATTTCGTCATTATAGCACTGTTATACGATCTCCGTCATCTTGGAACTGATTGATCCGGCGGCTATAGCGTAATATTATGTATTTAATATTTATGTAATATAGATGTATTTCAAGCGATAATCGGGATATACGTTGATTATTCCAGTATTGATTTCGAATTTACAACATCAGTGAACAAAGTATTCCAACGGATACAGAACTGTGATGTTGGCTATACTGACCACTGTGTTATAATTTGTTAATACCTATAAGGATGATGTACCTGTAATTCCGAACTGAAGAATAGCTATAAAATCTGATTCAGCATTGAACAATATAATATAGTAGTTGCATTGCGCTGCTGGTGGTTGTAATATGTACAGTAATGTCCACAGTAAACATCTAAAGACATAATAGCAATACACATTGGCTGTTCCACAATTGCTATGGAATTTACGCCGTGAGTGAAGAATGTTGTCCATCCACAACGTTACTATGATGATGGCCCTACTCAGTACTGTGTTGTCAATTGCTAATATCTCGGGGGATACTGGATCAGACAATTGTGATTCAAGAACTGCTATGAAGTCGGTATCATCATAGAACAGATTTACACAGAGGCAGTAGTCCTCCGCTTGTGGATTTACTAAGAACCGTAATGTGAATTGGAAATATCTCAAGCAATAACCGCATTATAAATTGATTATTCTAGACTCGCTTTCGAATTTACCTCATTCAGTGAACAATGTAGTCCAACGGTAACATTACTGTGATGATGGCTGAATTCTGTACCATGTTGTCAATTGTTAATACCTCGAGGGTCAGAGGGTCTGCATTTTGGCATTCTGGCGTTGCTATAGAATTTAATTCATCATTGGACATTTTAAGCCAACGGCTACCTTGATATATTGGTGGGTACAGTAAGTACCGTACAGTCAGTTATAAATAACTCAAGCCATAATCGTAATATACATTCACTATTGCAGAATTACCTTGGATCTTTCATTATCTGTGAACAAAGCATTCCAACAGGTGCACTACTGTAATAATGGCGGTACTGAGTACTGTGCAGTAAATTGTTAATGACTCAAGGGATAACGGAACAGTCTCATGTCATTCTAGAGCAGCTAAAACCTATTTCATCATTGAACAGCTTACTCCAACAGCATCATTGCTCGCTTGGAATATGTACTAATTACCATACTGTGAATTGTAAATATCACTAGCCATAACCGTAGTACACACATGTTATTTCATAATTACCTTGGAATATACATGATAAGTCAGCAAAGTATTCCAGCGGAAAGATTACTGTGATGATGGCAGTATTCAGTAGTGTGTTGTCAATTGCTAACGTCACGAGGGAAAATGGATAAGTCTTTTGTCATTCTTGTATAGCCATGAAATCTATACCATCATTGAACAGATCAATACAGTGGATGCAGCACTCTGCTGGTAGATGCACGAAGTACCGGAAAGTCAAATGTAAATAGCTTTAGCCATGGCCGCAGTATCCATTGATCGTTCGGTAACTGCTTTGCCGCTGACACTATCGGTGAACCACGTTATTCAACCGTTACAATTCCGTGACGATGCCTGTTCCCTTTACTCTGTCTTCAATTGTTAGTGCCCCGAGGGACAATGGACATGCATATCTTGTTCTAGAGTTGATGTAGTATATACATCATCAGTGGACAGACTGATCCAAAGGCAACAGTGATCTGTTGGTTGATGTGCTGAGTACTGTACTGTCAATTATATACGTCACTAGCCATAGCCGCGCTATACATATGTTACCCTTGAAATACTTCCGAAGATACATCATCATTGAAAAATGTCCTCCAACGGCTACATAACTGTGATGATCGCTGTACTCAGTATTGTGTCGTTAATGTTTAATGCCCCGAGGATCAGAGTTTCTGTACTCTGTCATTCTAGAATTGTTATTGAAATTAAATCATCACTGAGCAGCTGAATCCCATGGCTACAATGCTATATTGGTGGATGTAATAGGTCTCCTTCTCTCATCTGGAAATCTCTCAAGCCATATCCGTAATATACATTGATGATTACAGTATTGCTTTGGAACTTTCATCGCCAGCGAAGAAAGTATTCGAAATGCTAGGGTACTGTGACGATGGCTGTGCTGAGCGTTATGTTGCCAATTGTTAAGGACTCGAGTTCCAGGGGATAAGCGTTTTGTAATTCTAGAATCTTTATAGCATGCAAATTACCACTGAACGTAATCATCCAACGGCTACAGGGATATATTGGCAGATGAAACGATTACCGTACTGCCAGTTAAAAGTATCTCAAGCCATAACCGTGACATACATCGATTTATCCAGTATTGCTTTGGAATTTACATCGTCAGCGATCAAAGTGGTGCAACGGCTACAGTACTGTGATAATGGCTGTACTCAGCACATGTTCTCAATTGTTAATATAACGAGGGATATTGGACCTGCTTTATGTCATTCTAGAATTTCTGTAAGATGGATATCTTGGTGGAGCATCCTAATCCAAGGGCTACAATGCTATATTGGTAGATGTAATAGGCACCGTACTGTCAAAATTAAATGTCCCTAGCTATAACTCTAATATAAACACATTATCCTATATTTGTTTTGGAATTTACATCACGAGTGAACAATGTAGTCCAACGGCTACAGTTCTATGATGATGGCTGTACTCACTTCTGTGTTGGCAATTATTAATATCTCGAGGGCCTGTGGATCTGTGTTTTGTCATTCCAGTGTTGACATTGAATTTGAACCGTCACCGGACAGATCAATCCAACGGCTACCATGCTACTTTGGTGGACTTTGGTGGATATATCTCAAGCCGTAGCCGCAACATGCACTGATTATGCCGGAATTGCATTTGAATTTTCATCATCAGTGGACAATGTTATTCAACATCTACAATACTGTGATGACGGTTGTACTGAGCACTGTGTTGCCATTTGCAAATACCTCGATGGATAATGGACCTGCGTTTCTCGCTCTAGAGTTGCTGTTGAATATACACCAACAGTGAACAGATTAATCCAACGTCTGAAGTTATCTGCTCGAAAGTTTACTAAATGCCTCACCGCCAATTGTAAATATAACCAGCCCTAACCTCACTATACATGCTTTATTCTAGAATAACTTTCGAATTTACATCATCAGTGTGGAAAGTATCCCAATGTCTACATTTCTGTGACGCTGGCTGTACTCATTACTGTGTTGCCAATTGTTAATGCCTCGACGGTCCCTGGATCTGTATTCTGACATACGAGAATTGATTTAATCTTTAGATCACCATCGGACAGGACAATCCAACGGATACAGTGCTATATTTGTGGACTTCGTAAGTATCGAACTGTTAATTGGAATTAACTATAGCCCTAACTGTAATATGCAATTGTTATTCCAGCATTGCTTTGGAATTTTCATCATGTATGGACAAAGTTATTCAACGCCCAGTTTACAGTGATGCAGGCTGTGCTAAGTACTGTGTTGTCATTTGATAATATCTCGAGGGATAATGGACCTGCATTTCTTGCTCTACAATAGCTGTAGGCTGTACACCATCAGTGGCAGATTAATACAGCGGCAAGTGTGATTCCTTGGGCGACGTAATAAACGCCGTGCTATCAATTGCAAACATCACCAACTATAGCCGCAAAATACATGGGCTATACTAGAATCATTTTCGAAATTACATCATCAGTGAACAAAGTAGTACACTGTCAACATTACTGTGATGGTGGCTGTACTCTGTACTATGTTGCGAATTGTTAATAACTCATGGAAATGTGGACCTGCACTTTGCCGTCCCATAAATGTTATAGAATTTAAATCATCACTGAACAGTTTATTACAGTGCTACAGTGCTATATTGGTGGATGTAATATGTACCATACTCTCAATTGGAAATGACCGATGTCCTAACGTTGCTATGCAATGATTATTCCAGCACTGCTTTGTAATCTTCATCATCACAGGAAAAAATTATTCAACGACTAGTATATAGTGATGCAGGCATTACTCTGTACTGTGTTGTGACTTGATAGTGCGTCGAGGGATAATGGATCTGCATTTCTCGCTCTAGAATTGTGGAATGTACACCGTCAGTGAACAAATGAATTGGACTGGAGGCGTGATCTGTTCGAAGAAGAACTAAACGCCGTACTCACAACTTGACACAACCGCACTATACTTAAGATATTCTAAAATAACCTTCGAGTCAACATCATCAGTGAGCAAAGCATTCCTATGGCTACATTACCCTGAAGGCGCGTTTACTCAGTACTAAGTTGTAAATTGAAAATTTCTCGTGGGTCTGTTGATCTGTATTTCGGCATTCTAGAAATGTTGCGGAATTTAGATCATCAGTGAACTGAATAATGCAACGGCTACTGTGCTATACTTTTGGACGTAATGGGTACCGTTCTGTGGATACGAAATGTCTCAATACAACCGTAATATACGTTGATTTTTCTAGAATTCCTTTGGAACTTCCATCGTCGGTGAACACAGTTATTGGTGGTGGCTCTACTCAGAAATATGTTGCAATTTCTTAATTTCTAGAGGGACAGTGTGTCTGCATTTCTCGTTCTTGTACTTCTGTTTAATATGCATTATTTGAGACAAGATTAATGAAGAGGCAACTGTGACATGTTGGAAGACGTACTAAATGCCGTACTGTGAATTGTAAGTATCACTAGCCATAACCGCGCAGTACTTGGGCTATACTAGAATCACTATCCAACTTACATGGTCAGTGAACAAACGAGTGCAGCGGCTACATTACTCTGACGGTTGATGTCCTCAGAACTGCATTGTTAATGGGTAATATATCGAGGGTCAGTGGATCAGCCTTTTGTCGGTCCACAACTGTTATAGGATTTAAATCACCACTTATCAATAGTATCAAACGGATATTGTGCTACATTGGTGAATGTTATATGTACCGCACTGCCAATTTGAAATATCTGAAGCCATAGCCGCAATATACGTTGAAGATTCCAGAAATGCATTGGAGTTTATACCAAAAGACAACGAAGTCATAGAGTGGCTACAATGCTATGGTGATTCCTGTACCTAGTACTGTGTTGTCATTTGTTATTACCTCAAGGGATAACGGACACTCGCTTTTCATTCCTGGTTTGCTGTAGGATGCACACCGCCAATGAACAGACTGATCCAACGGCAGCAGTGCTCTGTAGGTAGATATACTGTGTACCGTATTGGCAACTGTATGTATCACTTGCCATAACCGTAATATTAAGTGATTATTATAGAATAATTTTGATATTCACATTATCAGCACACAAAGAGTTCCAAAGGCTACATTACTGTGTTGAAGCCTGTACGCAGCATTATGTCGTCAATAGTCAACATCTCGACGGATAGCGATTCTTTAGTTTGTCAATCAGCAATTGCTATGGAAAATAAATCATCATTGCACCGATTAATACAACGACTACACTGCTCTAGCGGTGGTTGTACTAAATACCGTACTTCCAATTGTAAATGTCTCTAGACATAGCCACACTGTACATTGACTTCTCTAGAATTGCTTTGGAACTAGCATCATTAGTGAGCAATGTAGCTCAATGTCTCCAATTGTGTGACGATGGCTGTCCTTAGCCCTGTGTTGCTAAATGCAAATATCGCGTGTGATAATGGATACGTGTTTTGTCATTCTAGATTTCTTATGGAATCTGAATCATAATTGGGCAGATTAATACAATGGCTGAAGCTTCCTGTTGGTAGATGTAAGAAATACTGTGCTGTCATTTGTGTATGGCTCCAGCCATAACCGTAGTGTACATTGATTATTCTAGGATTACTTTCGAAATTCCATTATTAGCGTACAAGGTAACTCAACGGCTACAATACTGCGATGATGTCAGTACTCAGTGCTAAGTCGCCAATTGTTATTATCTCGTTGGACAATGCAGCTACATTTCGGAGCCTAGAACGGCTGCAGGATATACTTCGTCAGTGGACAGATTAATCAAACGGCAACTGTGCCCCGTTCGTCTATGTACTAAGTACCGTGCTGTCAACAGTGAATTTCACCAGCCACAACCGCACTACACACAGGATATTCTGGAGTTGCATTGGAATTTACAACACCAGTGGACAAATTAGTCAAATGGCTATACTAATGATATGACGGCTGTGCTCCGTACTCTGCTGTCTATTGCGAATGTCTCGAGGGATAATGGATACGTGTTTTGTCATTATAGAATTGTTACGGAAATTAAATCGTCATTGAAAAAATTAAACGATCGGCTACATTTCTCTGTTAGTAGTTGTAATGATAACTGTACTGTCGGTTGTAAATATCACTAGCCATAGCCGTACTATAGATATGTTATTCAGGAATTATTTTGGAATATGCATCATCCGTGAATACAGTATTCCTACGTCTGCACTACAGTGATGGTGGCTGTACTCAGTACAGAGTTGTCATGTGTTAATATCTGGAGGGACTGTGGATCTCTATTTTGTCATTCTAGGTCTGCTATAGGACATTGATCATCATTGAGGAGATTAATCCGACGGCTAAAGTCCTATTATGGTGGATGTAGTAATCACTCTACTGTCAGCTGCAAATATACCTAGCCATAACCGCCCTATACACTGATAGCACTAGAAATGCTGTAGAATATATATCATCGCTGAACTAATGATCCAGCGTCTACAGCACTGTGGTGATGGGTGTACTCAGTAAATTGTTGTCGATTGTTAATATCTCGAGGGCAAATGGAACTCTCTTTTGTCATTCTAGGAATGTCATAGGATCTAAAGCATCACTGGACAGATTAACCGAAAGGCTAGAGTGTACCGTTGGTAAATGTGCGATATACCGTACTGTCCATTATAAATATCACTAGCCATAACCGTACTGTACATAAGTCTTCCTGGAGCTGCTCTGCAATTTACATCATCAGCGAGCAGTGCAACCCAACGGCTACGGTACTTGATGATGGCTGTACTCAGTACTGTGCTTTCAGTCTACAACATATTGAGGGATAATGGATTTGTGCCTGGCCCCCCAGAAAGTCTATGCAATACAAGTCATCAGCGAAGGAAGCAATCCAACGGCAGCAGTACAGTGGTGGATGCTGTACTCAGTATTGTGCTGTTAATTGTTAATATCACGATGGTTAATGGATAGGTATTAGCCATTCTAGAATAGCTACATAATGAAAGTGGTCATTGAGCAGATTTATCGAACGTCAAAAATGCTCTGCCCTTGGATGTCCTAAGTAGCTTACTGCCAATTGCAAATGTACCTAGTTATAGCCGTACTATACACTGACTATTCTAGTATTGTTTGGGAATTTACATAATCAGCGGACAAACCTTCAAACGTCTACAGCGCTGTGGTGATGACAGCAATCAGTTATGTGTTATCAATTGTTAATCTCTTCAGGGAAAATGTATCTGTACTTAGTCATTATAGAAGTGCTACAGAAACTAGATCACCATTGAACCGATCAATCCAACGGCTAGAGTGCCGTGATGGTGGATGCACTAAACGTCGTATTTTCTACTATAAATACCGCTAGCCATAACCGTTCTATTAATTGGTTATTCTAGATTTGCTTTGCAATATACGTCGTCAGTGGGCAAAGTAATCCAACTGCGATGGTGCTGTGATGATGGCTGTACTCAATACTTTGTTGTAAACTGCTCATATAGCGAGGGATAACGGATCCATCCTTTGTCATGCTAGAAATGCTATTGAATTTACATAATCAGTGAACAATGTGGACCAACGGCGGCAGTACTTTGTTGATGGCTGTATTCAGTACTATGTTGTCAATTGCTAAAGTCTCGAGGGATTACGCATCTGCCATTCGTCTCTCCAGGATCGCTGTAGAATCTGAATCATGAATGAGCAGGTTAATCCAACGTATACACTGCTCTGCTTGTGAATGTACTAAGTTCCGTACTGTCAATTGTTATTTTGCAGATTCATAATATACGTATGCTTTGTTATTCTAGAAGCTTTATAGAATTTAAACCGTCAGAGAAGAAAGTTATTCAACGGCGCTAAAGTGGTGATGGATGTACTCAGCACTGTGTTGCCAATTGTTCACACTTCTAGGGGTAATGGATCTGTATTTTATCATTCTATAACCTTTATAGAATCAAAATCAGCACTGAGCAGGTTAATCCAACCACAAAAGTGTTCTATTAGTCGTTGTACGAAGCACCGTACTGTCATTTGTGATTATCGCTAGCCGCAACCGTCCTATGCATAGGTTATTATAGAAATGCTTTGCAATTTACGACGTTACTGGGCAACATAAACAAACGGCTATGGTACTGTGGTGATGGCTATTCTGAGGATTGTGTTGTCAACTGTTAATATTTCGTAGGATAGCGAATCAGTACTTTATCATTCTAGAGTTGCTATAGAGTTTAAAACATCATTGAACAGATTAATCCAACGGCAACCTCACTCCCTTGGTGAACGTAATAAGCACCGCACTGTGAATTGTAAATATCCCGAGCCATTACCGTTCTATACATAAGTCGATCTAAATTTGCTTTTTAATGCACTTCATCAGTGAGCAAAGCATTTCAACTTCTACAGTACAGTGACGATGTCTGTAAGTGGTACTGTGTTGTCAATTGTTCATGTGTCGAGGGTAAATAGATATTTTCGCTGTCATTGCAGAATAGCTATAAAGTCTAAGTCATCGGTGAACAAGTTAATGCAACGGCTACACTGCCTTGATGGTGGATATACTAAGCTCCGTGCCGCCTGCTACAGGTATCAGTAGGCACAACTGTAGTATACATATTTGCTCTAGAATTTCTAGGAACTTACATCGTCAGAGAGCAATGCAGTCGAACGGCTACGGTACTGTGATAATGGCTGTACTCTGAAGCGTGCTGTACATTGTTAACATCACGAGGGATGCTAGGTACCTATTTTGTAATTCTGGAAATGCTATGGCGTCTAAATCATCGTTCAACATATTAAACCGACGGCAGCAGTGCTCTGTTGGTTGTTGTACTAGTTACCGTACTGTGAATTGCAACTAATCCTAGACATAACCGTTCCATACACAGGTTATTCTACAATTACTTTGGAATTAACGTCATCAGTGGACAAAGCAGTCCAACTGCTAATGTATCGTGATAATGGTTGCACTCAGTACTCTGTTGTCAATCTTTAACAATTCGAAGTGTAATGGATATATATTTGTCATTCTAGAATGGCTGTGGACTCAAAATTATCAATGAACGTATAAATACAACGGCTACACTGGACTGTTGGTGGATGCACTATGAACCGTACTGTCAATTGAAAATATCCCCAGCTCTAACAGTACTATACACAGGTTGTTCTAGAATTGCTTTTGAACTCACTTCTTCATTGGACAAATTATACAACGTCTGCCGCAGTGTGATTATGACTGTACTCAGTGCTTCCTTGTCAATTGTCAACGTCGCTAGCGGCGATTTCAGTGTCCACGAAAATTCAGCAACTTCAGAAGGACAAAATGATTAGCGGACAGGCTGACTAAATATCTATTGTACTGTTTAAACTGCACCACACAGTGCGCTGACCTTATTTGTCAATATCACAACACATACATGGCCAATCCGTCAAACATTTTAGTTAGTCTATCGTACTTAAATCTACAATGAACAGATTTGTCCTTCGGAGACTGTGCGCTCTTGGTGGGTGTAATATGTACCGTGCGGTATACTTTAGATATCTCTAGCCATATCTGTTCCGTACATTGATTATTCTAAAATTGCTGTGAAACTTAATCCGTCACTGAACAAATTATAACGACGGCGACAGTAAAGTCACAATGGTTGCATTCAGTCCGGTTTTATCAATTGTTAATGTCACGACCGATAAACCATCTGCCTCTTGTCATTCTACATCTGCTATGGAACTTATATCATCAGCGGACACTGTATCCCAACGGCTAAAGATCTCTAGTGCTTTATTATGTAAGTACCGTACGGTCAATTGTAAATATCAGTAGTCACAACTGTTCTATACATTGGTCATTCCCGAATTGCTGCGGAATTCAAGTCATCAGAGATCAAATTGATCCAAAGGCTACTGTACTCTGATGAAGGCTGAACTAAGTACTATTTTGTGAACTGCTAATACCTTCAGGGAAAATGGATCCGTCTTTTGTCATTCCAGATTCGCTGTGGAATTTAAATCGCCAGTGAAGAGGCTAATCCAACGGCTTCAGTGCTCTGTTGGTGGGTGTACTAAGTACCATACAGGCAGCTGCAAGTATCTCCGTTCATAAATGATATATACGTTGATTATCTTAGATTTGCTGTGGAACCTTGTTCGTTAATGGACCGATTAATACCACGAATGCTGAACTGTGACTGTAGCAGTACTGAGTATCGTTTTGTCAATTGTCAATGTCTCTAGCGGTAATGGATACGCCCAATGTCGTTCTAGAATTCACGAATAATTTAAGTCATAACTGATCAGATTAGTGAATCGGCTACAGTGCCCTTTTGATGACAGTACTCAATACTCTATTGATATCTGTAAATGTCTTCAGCGACGATTGCTCCGCCTATTGATGTTTTTACGATTGCTGATGAAATAGTATGATCTGCGAACATATTAATGCTGCAGGTATGGTAATGTGTTGAATAATGCATGCAGTGCTGCGTCTTCAAGTGTCAATATCTCCTGCGATGATTAACCTCCCCATTGTCCATTCTAGAGTTGGTGTAGATCTGCGAGGCCCTGCGAATATAATAACATAATGGACTTCGTATGGCTATACTGTTATGATTTGTGCTGCGCTTTCAATTGCCAATGTCTGTAGCGAAAATTGATCTGTCCAGTGCTAATTCAAGAATAGCAATGAAATTTTGATGTTACAATAAAAGGTTGATACAATGGCTGCTGTGTTGTTTTAATGGCTATACTCAGTACTGTACTGCCAACTGTTAACGTTTTCAGCTATAACAGATTACACCTTGACCATTCAAGAATTGCTTCGGAATTTAAACCGTCAGCGAACAGAGTGGTTCAACGACTACGGTGCTCAGTTGGAGGCTTTATTATGTACCGTGCTATCAGCTAATGATATCTCTGCCGTAGCTTTACTATACTTTGATTATTCTTGAGTTACTGTGGAATAAAATCATCAGTGAGCAAATTACTCGAACGACTACTGTAGTGTGGTGGTGGCTGTACTCAGTACTGTAATGTCAGTTGTTAATACCTCGAGGGTTAATGGATCCGTCCTTTGTCATGCCACAGTTGCAATAGTATCTCAGCCATCATTGGGCAAATTATCCGACGACTACAATTCTCTGTTTGCGAGTGTACTAAGTGCCGTAATGTCAATTGTAAATATCTCCAGCCGTAACTGATCTATACGCTGATTATTCTAGAATTGCTGTGGAATTGAAATCGTCAGTGAATAAATTAATCCAGCGGCGACAGTACTGCGATGTTGGCTGTACCCAGTACTGGTTGTCAATAACAAGATATCGAGCCATAGTACATCTTTTTACATTCTAGAGTTTCTATGGAATTTGAATCATCAATGAACACATTAATCCAAGGGCTACAGTGCTCTGCTGGTAGATGAACTGGGTACAATACTGTCAATTGTAAATATCTCCCGCCGTAACTGTAGCATTTATTAATGGTTCTAGACTTCCCGTGGAATTCAACTCATCAGTGGGCAAATTAGTCCAACGTCAGCAGTACTGTAATTATGGATGTATTCAGTACAGTTTTGTCAGTTGTTAATATGTCGGGCGAAAATCGATTTGGCTTTTGGCAGTCTAGACGTGCTGTTGAATTTAAGTCACCATTGAGCAGGTCAATGCAACGCAAACAGTACCCTGTTGGTGGATGTA
The DNA here is from genome assembly GCF_001483705.2 of Eufriesea mexicana. Lineage (NCBI taxonomy): Eukaryota > Metazoa > Arthropoda > Insecta > Hymenoptera > Apidae > Eufriesea > Eufriesea mexicana. The sequence continues at coordinate 119,127 of NW_016912054.1, forward strand.
CTGAGCACCGTAATGTCAATTGTAAGTGTCTCGCGCAATAGGTGATGTATACGTTGGTTATTCCTAACTTGCATTCGAATTCGAATCTTCAGTGAAGAGATTCGTCCAGCGCCGGCAGTGTTCTGTTGATTGATATACTCAGAATTGTATTGTCACACGTCATCTTCTCAAGCGACACTTGCTGTATTCATTGATCATTCAATTATTCCCGAAGAACGTAGATAAGCAGCGAACAGATTACTTCCACTGGCTATGGTATGGTGTAGATTTCTGTACTCAGACCTATTTTGTGAATTATTAACTTGGCGGGCGATAATGGATATGTCCATTGACATTCTAGAATTTCTATAGAATTTAAATCATAAGTGAGCAAATAAATACGGCGGCTACAGAACTGTGACAATGGCTGTACGCATTAGTTTGTAGTCAGAAGTTCTCATGGCGTGCGATAACGGCTCTGTCTCAACATGTCATTCTAGGATTGCTACGGAATTTAAATAATCAGCCAATAGATTTGCCCACTGGCTATATCATTTTGGGGACGGCAACACTCTGTACCGTATTGTATTTTATCAGTGTATCCAGGGATACTTAGTCCAGCCACTTGTCATCCCGGAATTGCCATGGAACTTTGATTGTCAGTGATTAGGTTAATGCAATGAATATAGAACATTGTGGGCTATTACACCGAGTATTGCATTATCAGTTGCCGATATTTGGAGCGATTATTGATCTATCCATTAATCATTCTGGAATTGCTATGAAGTTGAAGCCGTCAGTGAATAGGTTAATCCAACGCATGTAGTACAATGTTGATCACTTTACGCAGTACTATATGTTCATGTAATATTACTTCTAACCACAATTCATCCATTTACTAACCATCCTTCGTTGCTATGTAGGGCAGCTAATCATTGGATTGATTAGCCCAGTGGTTATAGAATAGTTTGGATATCTACCCTTAGCAATGTATTGCAAATTGTTTATATCTTAAGCGATAATTGATATGTCTCTTGTCAATCTGGAACTGCAATTGATTATACATCATCAGTGAATAGATTATTCCAATGACTACATATTTGCCTTGATGGCTATACTCAGTACACAGTTGTAGACTGAAGATGTCTGTGGCGACAATTGATCTACCCACTTACAATTCTAGAATCACTGTAGAAATTGGATGATCTGTCAATAGAAATATCCAATGGATACAGCACGATATAGACGACTATACTACGTACTGCACTACCAATTGTGTATGTAAATGGAGCAATAATTGATGTAAGGATTGATCATTAGGGGATTGCTATGCAGCTTAGTCATCAGCGAATAGTCTCTTCCCCTGATTATATTACTGTGTAGATTGTTACACTCCGTTCGGTGTTGCCATTTATCAATGTCTCCAACGACAATTTGTAAATCCATTATTAATTCTCTATCTGCTTTACGTATAAGACGAACAGAATATGTATTGCACCAGTAGCTGTAGTACTGCGTTGATTGCTATACTGAGTCAATTATTGTCAATTGTTAGTATTCCTGACTAATTGATGCATCCAATGATCACTACTGAACAGTTATAGAATATGAGTGATCTGTCTGCAGATTAAACTAATTTTTATAGAATTGCCTATATGCCTATACTCATTACATTATATTTAGATTTAAATGTCTCTTGTAATAACTTATCAATCCATTGCTCATTTTGCAAATTCAATAGAACTTACATGATCAGTGTATAGGTTAACTCACAGGATACTTTACTGCGTAAATGTACATGGGGCTTTGTAGATGGCTAAACTGGTTACTGTAATGTCATTTCTTAAAATCTGTGGCGAAAATTGATGTTTCTATTGATCATTCTAGGATTGTTACAGAAAGCGGATGTACAGTTTATAGATAAGCACAATTACTACAGACCAGTTTAGAGGTATATACCCAGGCCTGCATTGCCAGTTGTTAATAGCTCTAGCGATAATTGACCTATCCGTTGACCATTTTAGGATTGCTACGGAATTTACGGCGGATACATTACAACAATGGCTATGGTACTAAGTGGATGGCTGTACACGGTACTCTATCTTCAATTGCTAATTTCTCTAGCTATAATGCATCTATCTACAGATCATTCTAGAATTGCTGCAGGAATAAGGTGATCAGTATATAGATTGACTCAATGGCTCTAATACTGTATAGATGGTAGTGTTCGGCACGGTATAGCCAATCGGTAATATCACTTGAGATAATAGATCTATCAATTGATCTTCCTAGTATTGCTATAGAATTTACATGATCAATGAACGGATTAATCCAATGGCTATAATACAAGACAGGTGGCTATACTCAGCGATGTATTGTCAATCGTCAATACATCTGGCGATAGTTGATCCACCCATTGACCATTCTGGAACTACCACTGAACCTTTACGTTCAGTAAACAGCTTATACGAATGGGTATAGTAACACGTTCGCAGCTATAATCAGCACTGTGTTTGAAATTGGTAAAATCGCTGGTTATAGTACATCAGTCCGTTCATTGCTGTAGAATTGACATAGGATTTGTGTCATCATTGAAAAGGTTAATTCAATGGCAGCGATACTGTAATTGTGACTTTAATCGCAATGTACGAAAGTCGATAATGTCTCTAGCGATAGTTGATCTATCTGTAGATCATTCTTTAGTTGCTACGCAATTTTCATTATCAGCGAATTAAATACAGGTCAATACTGTTGGTTGCACTGAGTACGGTATTTTCAGCTCTTAACGCTATATAGGAACAGGATGAACACTAAATAGGTTGACACAATGGATGCAGTAATGTGTTGATGGCTGAACTCAGTACTTTATTGCATGTTGCTAATATTTCAAGCTACAATTCATTTCTCCTCTATTCTATTCAGGATTCCTATAGAAATTACGTGATCAGTGAATAGATTAATCCAATGGATATAGCAATGTGTAGATGGCTATTGTCTGTAGTGTGTTGTTTATTGCTGCTTTCTCTACACATAACTCCTCTACCCATTTATGATCATAGGATTGCTATGGTACGAAGATGCTCCGCGAAAAGGTGCATGCAGTGGCTATAGCACTGCGTAGAGGGCGATACACAGAACTGTATCCTTGACTGTTTTTTCCCCGAGAAATAAATGAAACAAGCGTTAGTCGATCTATATTACCTATAGAGCATACGTGAAGAATGAGCGGATTAATTAAATGGTTACGGTATTGCGTGCGTGCCTATACATAGTACTGCTGCGTTAGTTGCTTGTGCTTCCAGCGATGATTAACCTACCCGTCTGCCATTCTAGGACTGCTATAGAATTTAATGGTCAGTGAGTTGATCAATCCTATTGTTACCGTGCGTCGTCCAATGTTGTACCCAGCACTTTATTGTTAACTGCTAATATCTCCAGCGGAAATTGATCTACTCGTTGAGGATGCTAGGATTCCCATGGAAGATACATGGTCACATAATACTTTAATTCAATGGGTATGGTACAGTGTAAATGGCTATAGCCTGTAGTGTAATTTTCGCTGCTAATGTCTCTTGAGATAACTGATACATCCATTGATAATGGTTGAATTGCTGTGGAATTTACATGATAAGTGTGAAAATTTGACCAATGGCAATAATACTGCACATATGGCAGCACTAAGCAGTGCATTATCTGTTCGTAATACTTCAAATGAAAATTGATATATTCGTTGGTCAATGAGGAATTGTTATATAATTGACAGTATCGGTGAATAGATTAATGCAATGGATATGAAAATGTGTAGGTGGCTACAATCTGTATTGCTAATTGTTAATATCTCTAGAGATGACTGATCAATCCATTGATAATTCTTGAAATACTGTGGGATTTAAACGATAACTGAATTGATTAATACAGTAGCTACTGTACTGCGCTGATGGTAGTACACTGAGCATCTTTGTTAATCCTTATATATCTGGCGAGAATTGACCTGTCTATTGAAAATGCTGGAATTGCTGTAGAATATTAATGATCATCGAATCCATTAACACAATGGCCATAGTACTGCGTGGATGGCTATACTAAGTTCTGTATTATTATTTGTTACTCTCCCTATACATTGATGATACTTGAGCTGCTGTAGAATTGAATTACCAGCGAAACTATTATTGCAGTGGCTATAGTCTTTTGACGGTGGCTCTAACATGTACTATATTCTCAATTGACAATATCCCCAGAGATAGATGGTAAATCCATTGATCATTCTAGGATTGCCTTTCAATTTATGTGGTCAGTGAAGAGATTAGTTCAGCGGCTATAGCGCTGCGTAGATGGGTATAATAAGTGCCGCACTATCAATTGTTAATACTTAAAGAGAAAATTCATCGATCTGTCGATCAATTTAGAATTGCTATCGAATTACCGTGATCACTGTATACATTAATGCACTGGCGTTAGTACTACGTAGATGGCTACATTTCCCTGAAAATGCTACTCTCAGGACTCTATAGTCAGCTGTCAATATCTCATGCGGTAATTGATACAACGATTTATCATTCCAGAAGTGCTACGGCAGTTAAGCGATCAGAGAGGAGATTAATCTAGTCGCTGTAGTACTGCGTAGGTGGACATACACTTCTCTGTGTTGTTGACTGTTAACATCTCTAGCGGTGATTGTGGTATCCATTCATCATTATATAATTGCTATACAATTTAGATTATCATTGAATGGACTAATCCCTTGCCTATAGTACTGTGTCCATGACTATACTGAGTACTGTAATTTCAACTGCTGATGTATCAAGCGACAATTCATCTATCTCTTGTCCGATGAAGGATTGCTATATAGTCGACAATGTCAGTGAATATATTAATGCTATTGATATAGTACTGTTTAGACGGTTATACGCTCTGAAGTAATCGTAATTGTTAATGCCCCCTTAGAAAATTGATCCATACATTAATGATTCCTCAGTTGTTGCGGAATTTATATATTAACTGAATAGATTCATTCAATGGCGTTATTAATGCGTAGATGGCTATATTTCCGCCAAGGTAGCAGCACGTTATACTGTATTCTCTACTTTGGATATCTGTAGCGACAATTGATGTGGCCATTGATTATACTTGAATTGATATGAAAGGTGGGTGGTCAGTGAATATGTTGATGCAATGGGTATAGCACGGCGTAGGTGGCTGTACTTAGTACTGATTTGTTGAATATTATCATTTCTAGCAGTAATTGATCTATCCGTTAATCATTCCAGGATTGCTATAGAACTGAAATTGTCAGTGTGTACTTTAACCGAATGGCTATTGTACTGTGTAGACACATATGCTCTGTAATGTATTGTTCAATGCTAATATATCTAGAGATGGTCGGTCTATCCTATAATCCATCTATCACTGATATGGAATATAGATGATCAGTGTGTACAACAAACCAATGACTGCAGTGCCGTGTAGATGACCATACCCTGTACTGTAGTGTCAATCCTGATATCACCAACGACAATTGATCTTTCCTTCGGTCATACGAGAACTGCTATATAATCCAAATTATGTGATCAATAAGTAAATTTTTCCAATTGCTATATTGCTCTTCAGATCGTTACACATAGTACTGTACTGTCAATTGGCGACATGTCGGGTAATGATTGATACGCACATTGATAATTCTAGGTATGCTGTGGAGTAAGTGTCATAACTGCATAGACTAACACAAGGGCTTTAGTGTTTTGTGGCCGGCTATACTCATGGCCATTCTAGAACCGCTATGGAACTTAAATGATGAGTGAATACATTAATGCATTTGCTATGGTGCAGTGAATAAGGCGATACTCGGTACCTTACTGTTAATTGTCAATTTTTCGGTCGATAATTGATCTATCCGATAGCTCTTCTATAATTTCTATAGCATTCAGATGATCAGTGTATAGGATAATTGAATGGCAGTGGTACTGTATTGGCGGCTGTACACAAGACTCTATTGTCTATAGTTGATGTCCCTTGCGATAATAGATCTATCCATTCTTCATTCCAAAGTTGCTGACAAATATATGTGTTCTGTAAAAAATATTATCATTTCTAGCAGTAATTGATCTATCCGTTAATCATTCCAGGATTGCTATAGAACTGAAATTGTCAGTGTGTACTTTAACCGAATGGCTATTGTACTGTGTAGACACATATGCTCTGTAATGTATTGTTCAATGCTAATATATCTAGAGATGGTCGGTCTATCCTATAATCCATCTATCACTGATATGGAATATAGATGATCAGTGTGTACAACAAACCAATGACTGCAGTGCCGTGTAGATGACCATACCCTGTACTGTAGTGTCAATCCTGATATCACCAACGACAATTGATCTTTCCTTCGGTCATACGAGAACTGCTATATAATCCAAATTATGTGATCAATAAGTAAATTTTTCCAATTGCTATATTGCTCTTCAGATCGTTACACATAGTACTGTACTGTCAATTGGCGACATGTCGGGTAATGATTGATACGCACATTGATAATTCTAGGTATGCTGTGGAGTAAGTGTCATAACTGCATAGACTAACACAAGGGCTTTAGTGTTTTGTGGCCGGCTATACTCATGGCCATTCTAGAACCGCTATGGAACTTAAATGATGAGTGAATACATTAATGCATTTGCTATGGTGCAGTGAATAAGGCGATACTCGGTACCTTACTGTTAATTGTCAATTTTTCGGTCGATAATTGATCTATCCGATAGCTCTTCTATAATTTCTATAGCATTCAGATGATCAGTGTATAGGATAATTGAATGGCAGTGGTACTGTATTGGCGGCTGTACACAAGACTCTATTGTCTATAGTTGATGTCCCTTGCGATAATAGATCTATCCATTCTTCATTCCAAAGTTGCTGACAAATATATGTGTTCTGTAAACAGATTAACCAGATGACACTTACAGTGCGTAGACGGTTATACTCAGTACTGTATTTTCGACTGTCAGTTTCTCTATAGGTAGTTGATCTAAGCATTGGTTATTGTAGAATAGCTATTGGACCATGATTACCTGCAAATGGATTAATGCAATAGCAATTGCACTGAGAAGATTTCTATACCCAGTACCGTATTGTTACTTGGTAGTGTCTCTAGCGATATTTGATACATCCACTGCTCATTCTGCCATAGCTGTGAAAATTATGTGACCAGTGGATAGACTTATACATGGCCAATGGCCACAGGAACCTGCAGATGGCTATACTGTGTAACGTATTGTTAATCGTAAACTTCTCCAGCGATGACTTATTTAGCCATTAAGTGTTCAATAACTTATTATAGAATTTGGATGCTCATTGAATAGATTACTCAAATAGCAAAAGTAGATTATTGGTGTTCACGCTCAGCATTTTATCTTCAATTGTTAATATCTCTTGCGATAATTCATCCATCCTTTGACCATCCTTGGCCTGCTATAGAATTTAGAAGTGCAGTGTGTAGGTTAATTAAATGGATAAATAATTTTGTAGGCAGATATACCCACTTCTGTATTGCCAGGTGTTGATATCTCTGGAGATAGTTGATTTACACATTCGTCATTCTATCGCCTTCATAGAATTTGTATGACCAGGAAGTAGATTATACCAAAGCAAATAATACTGCGTAGATGGCTATAACCGGTATTGTATTTCCGATTGCTCACATCCCTAGTCATAATTGGTCTATCCTTTGGTGATTCCGGAACTGCTATACTATCTAATAGGAGTAGATAGGCTAATACAATGGCAATGATGCTATTCATTTGTGTTTAGCGCCTACGTGTACTCTGCTGCGCTCTACTACAATTTGTTGCACACTACAATGCTCGGCTCTGGATAAGTTTGGGAAGGCAGAGTTTACAATGTTAGGTCTGATTAGGATAAGACATGAGTCCGCCTTATTCGCTGCGATACGGTGGTTTTCGTCGCTTTGCTGTGCACCTCTCCGTTCTGCTGCGCTGCGTTTTGCACGGATATGCTTCATTGATGTAAGGTAAGGATGTGCAACAGTGGAAAATGTTAGGATAGGAAATGGTACTGTGCACTGACACCAGTGATATTCGGCTCATTACCTGCCGTGCTATGCTCCGCTGTCCACAACTGCCCTATGCCGTGTTCAAATATGGATAGGCCAGGTTAGGTTAGCTTGGGCTCGGAATCTTGATTTTCGCTAGTATTCTCTGGTATTAGGCGCATTACTGTGGTCTCCTTATATTTGTGTCGCTTTCCTGCGTTCTACTGAACCGAGCTGCCGTTAGGTTAGGGAAAGTAGTTTACGTGAGGATCGGGTATGACAGGCTTGGATTGGTCAGGCTAGGACATGCTGCGAATCTGTATTTTTCGCCACTCTTCGATAGATTCTGCGCGTCACGGTGGCTTGCTGCGCTTTCCAACGCTCTGTCCTGCACTGCTGCCGTTAGGCTTTATTGCGTCATGGTGGAATAAGTTTTGATATGTTATGTTGGTCTAGGTTGGGAGTTTGTGCTATTGGTTGCTCTTCGGTGGTATACGGCGCATTATTGTTTTCTGCTGCCGTCTGATTCTCTTTCCTGCTCTCTGCGGTGATCTGCTACGGTTGGGATAAGTAATATTAAGCTAGGTTGGATAACGTTGTGTGCCTGTTCTGTCCTCTGCAATTCGTTGATACCCGGCATATTACGATTCTATATTATGCTCCGCCCCGCTTTGATACATTTAGGTCTAGTTAGGGTATTCGAGGCCAGGAACCTGTATAATGTGCAGACATCCCGTGGTAACATCTGCTTTACTGTGCTCTTTTGAATTCTGCTAATATCTGCCGCGATCTGCTGCGCTTTCCTGTGCTTTGGCGCCGTGGTGTCTGTATTCGGAGCACTCTTGCGCAATACTCATCTAATCGGTGTAACTCGGTCTTATCCGACACTATACTGTGTCCCGCTGCGCTCTGCAGCGATTTCATGCGCCCTGCTTCTTTCCGCTTTGTTCAGGACAGGTGGGAATGGAGTGGTAAGGCTTGGTTTGATTTGGATGTGTTGGCTTTGGGTAGGCAATGTAAGGTCAGGAGTCCTTCATATCCGATGCTTGTCGGTGGTTTTATCTGCCGAACTGTTATACCTCTGCTATACCTCTAGCCCTGCTGTCTTTATCTTTGCTGCTCGAAGAAGTGCTAGTCCAATTTAATCCATGCTATTCTGAGCTACACCGTCCTCTGTTGTCCTCAGCTGTCCATGCCTGTGCTCAGCTGCGCTTTCCTGCGCTCTGCTGTACCCTGCTGTTGTTAGTATCGGCTGTATTAGTTAGGGAATCTGTGCTTTTCGCAGCTGTTCATTGGTATTCGCAGCTTTCGTGGGCTCCGCTATGCCCTCCTGTGCCCTGGTGCGCCCTCCTGCGATCAGATGCACACAGCTGCGCTCTGTTCTCTTTGCGGTTTAATCTAATGCAGAGCCGGGTGCAGAAGTGCTGTACTGTGGTTACAGTGTTGCCCGACGTGGTGTCGTCTTGAGCAGTAATGTGCTCTGCTGTGCTGTGTGGTGCCATTCGGTGCTATTGGTTGCTCTGCATTGCTGTGCTACGTCCTGCAACGCGCTGCTGTGATGGTAGAACATAAAAACGTCATGCATAAATAATCGATGTTCCCTATTTCCATTCAGATGCGCCATCCAATCCGGATGAAGCTTGTGGACGGCGAAAACTATAACAGTGGGTAGTAGTTCTACGGCTAATTCCGAGCATGTACAAAACCCAGCACACTACATATCCCTCTTCTTTTCTTCAATGTGAATATGCCAGTCAACGTTTACTTCCAGCTTTTGCGCTGCAAATATCGTTTTTGTGTGAGCCTCAAGCTCCAGATAATACGCGCCATAAGAAATGAAGAATGGAAATCAGAATGGTAGAAGTTTATATTATAATTGAGTCGGGAAGGAATGATACCTGATCCAAAGCTTCCGTAAACTGTTGATGCCAATTCGTTTAATGCGCAGGTCAAGAAAAATTGCTTTACAATTATTTGCTTAGACGTAGGTGGCAAAATAAAGTAAACTGCATAGAGGAATGTGGACATGCAGTTAACAAAGGGAGCACAATACATCGAGCAGTATACAACTAGCTATTATAATCGTGACTGGTCCAGAATATAGATGATAATAGTGTTTAATAAGTTAATTGATCGTATACATAGAATTAACCAATTGGATGATTTCAACAATCTTTGTATTCAAATTAATTAATTAATTCATTAATATCTGTAAAAATTCGGCAGTACGCACTTCGTCCGATATATAGATTCTACTCGTATCCTTCAAGTAGCATATGCGTAATACGGATCGAATTAAGTCATATATCCTTTATATTCCTCTGGTTTGCGAAAATGACCAGGTTAGTTTGTTGAATCATGTGACCTCATTAGTTAACAAAATATTCGTAATATTATTACGTAATACAATTATAACTCGTCCTTAAAAGCCAAAGCGATACAAACCCTCAGCCTTATCGCTAACTTCATCACCCCTTTTACGATCAACCCTTCCCACTCAACTACTGCCTAGGAAGTGCACTTCTCTTCTTTGCCCTCGATTCTGTAGAAAAAGAATGCGTGTACCTCATACCTGATGATCTAAATGGAAATAGTGGCGGAAAGAGCGAAAGGGCGGAGGGACAGACAGCGGACGCATCCTTCTCCTTTCATTCGAGCACCATCCCTTCAGCCGCAGGTTCAGACTCGTCCCATTCTCTAAAACCGCTCGTCCTTCCTTTAGGCGTTTTTCCTAGCCTCTTCATAATATGTCTTTGACTCCACCATACCCACATCCCATCGACACAGTCAATTAATTAGTAGTCAATGGACACGTCTAGAACTACATTCTCCATCGCCACCGTGAGGAAGGCACCGAGAAACTGTGAAGGATTCGGAGAACTGGAAGGCATGTGAAATCTGTATGACTCTCAAATTTTGTACTCGTCTTAACGAATGACCTTATTCCGGTCTGTGGCTATTGATACTTGGAGAGGAAGCAGTCATGGCTTGGGACAGACGTTATCGCGCAGTACGCTATTAGACAACAGCGCAACCTGCATGTTTCTATGTTCCTTATATCGAATTTCATTGTACGCACATGTCACATACGCATTCGCTTGGTGTCTTCAGTCTTTATCACCGCAAGCGAACATTAATTAGCATCTACAATCCTTTCCACAAATCTTACCCGTTTATGTGAAAAATCGCGGCAGCGAAATAATACTTGGCGAATATGTCATAAAATAGATAGAACAAAGAGGTTATCATTTTTAAAGGACTCTCCTTTAAAATCTTCTATAATTCTATGTGGTGAATCTGAATCTAAATAATGGTTGCCATGTCACGTTTATGAAACAAATAAGGAAGAGGTACTTATATTCGCTATTTTTATTTTTGTATTTACATAATATTTTGAAGATAGTAACTGTTCCTTCAAAACGTTTATAAATTGCTTTGTGTACCGTTAACGTCCCCCCTCCAATCAAATCTGTCTATAATCGAAAATAATTTTTTTTCTACCGAGATACACAGATCTGAACTTATTCCAAAAGCACTGAAAATTATAGAATAAGCTTCCATTTTGTCGCATGGTGTAGCTATTGCTGTGTTATTTCATGAAGAATTTCTACCTCCTTCGTGCCTAAAATGGAAGTTTATTAGCAGATACATGGTGCAAGTGGTATTAAGTATTGGTTATCATTACTCTCGTTCTATATTGGTTTCCTATGAATAATTTCATCGCTTGTTTTGTATGATACAAATATTTGCATGTAGATAAATGATCGAATTCAGAGAAATTTTGCTGTGTATATTTCCGCATAAGTGGTATATAATTTTGCTTCAACTTATATTTACAGAGAGGTCAGAGATGAGTGGATTTGTGAATTTGAAATAAAAATACATTCGTGGAGTCAAACAATTTAATTAATGCCTTGGAATGATACTTCTCGGTATTATTAAATGTATAGGCTGACACAGACAATAGTTTATGTATTCTTGAAAGGGAAGTGGATAACTTAGGCTAGACTTGCATAATATGATATGTAGATTTGTATGAAATATTGTGGGCTATGGAATTCCATTACGCAAAAGTGAACGTAAAGGGGTGGTTATATAATAAATGTCGTAGAAGTTTGTATTTTTCTGTTTCCTTCATTTGAACAAAATTTTATGGTCATATACAAATTAATTCCTAGATGACAGTTTGGATTTAGCCTAAATTGTATACGTTGGTGGAATACTACTTAAAAATCGTTCTATTGACTTCTTTAGCGTACCATAAGTATACTCCTCTTCCTTCTTAATCTTTCTTCAATAATTTTTCAATATTGCACTTCGCCCTATTCCAGACGTTACTTTCACATCCTCGTTCCTTTAACCTCACGCCGGAATTGATTGTCCACACGTCATAAACTACAACTGATAAATTATCAAGCAACATTTGCGGAGGATGGTTTCTTTCAATGTATACAAGGGTAAAGAATAAAAATGAAAGTCTTCGCTGCAACGAATATCAAAAACAACCAACCATCTGCTATAAATGATCGCCCACGATCACGTTTATCCAAATTCGCCCACGAAACCTTTAGTTAACGAAATAAGCTCAAGGAGCAGAGCTCCGACCAACGAATTACGCCAGGTGATAGAATGATCAATATTTGTAGTATGATGACACAGTCGAGGCGCAGATGTTCGTGCAATGAAATTTTGGCAATAGTATTCGGGGCTGGGTGGAGAAAGTAAAGATGGTACACTGTTGATATTTGTGGAGGATGAAGAACAAATGCTAATGAAGTATCAACGGCACCCGTCACGTAGTATGGTCCCGGCTGGTCCAACGACTGCGCTCATTCCTTTGATCTTCCCGGGTGTGAATGCGTGTGTGTGACAATTTTCATCCTTCTGCTACACCGTCCATTTTTTTAGTCCTCCCTTTCTCTACCTCCTCTTTCCCGCTGCAGTCACATGGCCATGGTATGTACACGTGACGGAGGCTCACCAGAAAGGATCACGGTAGTCGAGGTGCACATGCATCCTCGTGGAATGTTCGAATGTTCCTTCAGAATCCTTCTGCAAGGGTATTATGGTACTTAGGCGCTAATTCGAGCTTGGTAACGAAGCGAGTGTAAATGCTACTGGTAAGTATGAAAATATGAAGGGTCATCTGTGTCGCCATTTTGATTAGCCATTTATGTAAATATTTCGAGAATATTTTATATTATAGAATATCCTATATAGTACAGGATTTAGCATAGTGTAATCTGTTTCAATTGGATTACGCATCTTATGAAAGGAAACTTGACGGAATTGGTGTAGTCTGTTTAGCACATAGATATGAACACGAAATTCAGAATGATACTTGGCGACGTTAGGAATGAAATGAGAAATGATGTGAATATTGTAATATTGCTTATTATGCCTTCACAATGTTTTATTGCGTGCTTGCTCCGTATTACAAACTAACGCAGCGTCACGTTTATAATAGGATAATACGTATAACATTTCTTGAGATTTTTGTTACACTGGGGTGAGTGCTGGATCACTGACCTCCGAAGATATTTCCCTCTAGAGGTTTAGAAATCAAATTTATGTTAAGCCATGTGGTTTTAGATGAATTAACTAGCCATGGCTAGTAGTAATTAAGAACATTACCCCCAGCGACCCATATTCATCATAGCATTAGTCGACACACTAATACCTTGTGAAGATTACACTAGCGACTACCTTTAAATTTAGAAAATTGTTTTTCGTAGTAAGGAGGGTAGCAAATTCAATGTTACGAATTACAACTGGCTTGAAATGAAATAAATCATACATGCCGAAAATAAAATTTTTGTCGCTTTAATACCGCTATGGTTGATTAAACATCTAATAACAGTATTCTAACAGATATCGAGATAAAATGAGTCTCAAGCGTGAGTTAAAGATTATAATTCCTCTAATCGCTAGTGGCACAGAAGCAAAGGGTTTAGAATCGTAATACTGAATTTCTCTGCATGAAAGTGAAATTAAAACGATTCTAAAGTTTTTTAAGCGAAGCATTGCTAATACCAATGAACTGAGAATTCACTCGTTACTTAGATAGAAGCAGATTTGCCCTCAAATATAGGGCAATCGTTTAGAGAATAATATCAAATACGCGCGGCTCACTTTTTCTTCGCAGGCAGTAATACGATTCTCGTGTAAGTGCAGCTTGCGTGTAAAACGTTCGGGTGAGTATTCCGTTGAATCAGTATCGTATTCTATATACAATTCTTGCCAAAATTCGTTTCGAACTTGCCATCAAACACGCACAAATATACTCAAAGCAATGAATTCAAGGTATCGTAAAATTAATTGCCGCGAACGTAACTGTTCTGAAAGGATTAAAAGCTTTAAGTATTTAAATGTGCAATATATAGCGAATTAGAAATATTTCTTACAATAATCATTACATCGGTGTATATCTACATTTCTCTAAATGGTTGTAGTATAATTTTGAACCGACATCTACCAAAAATTTCTAACTAATTAGCCAAAGTGCACGTCAAGATTCTAAACAATTTCCTACCAAAGATTACCAACAACTTCTTCGCGAAGTTCGGCAATATTACAAGCAAACCTTTGTCAAAAATCTCCACTGAAATCGCCGAAGATCTCATTAACATCATAGCCGTTCGAAATAAAATAGTTCCTGGGAGAAAATCCTCCGTGACTCAGAGGTCAAGCAAATTCTCTCTGAGCCCTGCCTGACTACTCTCGTCTATGCTGCACACGGCGGATGTTTTTGCTGGTAGATCGGGCCGGAGGCACGCCGATCAAGCCACCTCTGACACGTCCGGCTACGTCAATACGGCGTGGAAGGGAAGTGTGGAGCAGGAAAAGGGAAGAAGGAGAGAGGAAGAGGAGCCAGCGCGTGACGGCTGAGCGGAGGGAGGTGTAGCTTTATTTATACCGTGAACTTCTGGTTGTTCTGGCCGACACCATGACCCTCGTAGGAAACGATGCACTCGGTCAAATGTTACGCCTAATCCTCTTTCCACTCATTCTAAGAATTGTTCCGAGCCGTTACGACATATTTCGGTGAAATCCAGCATAGATCGGGCCGAATTTTCGATCGATTTGTTGCGGCGGAAGTTGCCAAAGTCCTAAATACTGCGGCGGTGATGTCGAGAGCGAGGAAAGGTGAAATTTTGGAAGAAAAGTTGGAATATGGAACGGAGATCCCTTTGCTCTCTGAGGAATTTAGGGAGAGCCGTGAGATCGCGGCACTGTGGAAGTTGAGGACTGTATCAAGCTTGATATGGCATGTGGAGTGGTTAGGAATATATCAGATAAGAAATCCTGAGTCGCTATAGCAATCAAATGGTGCACGTACTTCAGTCAAGCCATTTTAGAGTGCATGTTTGTTGAAAATGTGGAGTATCCATTTTGTAATCAAGGATCTTGGGAACCTCCTGCTTACCAGACGTACTTTCGCCTATGTTCCTCATTCGTGGAAGAGCATACCTTCGCAAACCCTGTTTTCTCACATTGTATCTGCTGTGTTCCAAGATTTACTTCCTTGTTTCGCTTATCTTCGAACTCCCAGCGGAGATTGTTGCAAATTTTGAAACAGATTGTTTGCAAACTGACATTAATTAGATGGTAGGTTACATTTCACCATAAATACGATGGATAATTTGGCTGAGATTACGAGAAAGGTATCTGTGAATGTTATAGATAGGTTGAAGCATGACAAGGATATAATTTTTATATATTTGCATAGGAATTAGAAATTTTGAGCTGATTAAAATACATTGTTAACATCAGTTCCATTTACCTGTAACGAGAACCGAAATATCATATACATCGCCGAAGGCAGTCAACCAATTGCACTCTTCGATTTTTGGGTCAAAGATGGTTAGGAGCTCAAAGACTTTCCGTTACAACGCTGAGGATAATTTTTGGAGCTGGAATAAGAGGTCATATTGTAACTAACATGTAGAGCTATCTGATTCCAAAACCCCGCAAACCGTTGCACTGTTTAGAATTTGACATATTTATGAATATCGAACTTCAAAATTTTATAAATTGGCGACTGAATTGCGCCTCCCGAGCGCAAGGGTTCAAATTGTTATAATGAAATCAAAAGTGCATACATAGTTATGGTCACGGTCGAATACGTGTCGATATTAACACTGAGATTGGACTGTGGTAACATTTATTGGCAAGAGCAACATAAATATGTGCGAATGACAATAAAGTTACGAATTATTTCTAGGCTTACTGCAGCGCTCAGTACAGTTTTACAATGTTACAACCCTGTTCGACTTCGACACTTAACTAGACAACTGGATTGAACGACAATTACCTCAGACTTCAAGTAAAGATTAACATGGGCATATATGATCATACTGATGTCCCGGTGCGTTATTCACGGATACCCCGACTGACCTGGCCTTTATATATTCGACCGCTGTTCTCCCGACAACCTTCCAAAGGCTACGTGTACATGATGGAAAATTTGCGATACTACGTTTGCTGTGCAATATGCAACTGCATATCTCGGCAATAGCAATGAAATTTTGTCTAAAGCAAGTCATTCTGTGCCCTTTGTTAGTTCTATTGTTAATACGTGTCTTATTGCTCTTGTCATTAGTGAATTATTTGTGGAGTCTGTAGAGAATTCGAGTGAGTGATTTGATAAAAATATCAGGTAACTGGTTTTTAAATATAAATTCTTAGAAATGATCTATCTTGTCAGATTCAGCGAAGAATTAGGTAAAGTTTCATGAGGTACATTAGGTAATTAGTTTAGGAACATGAATTGAAAGCAGAGAATTTTTTGCCACTATATAGAGTGTTCGTCAAATATTGAGTATTATGTTGAATTTGGTCTTAACTGGTTAATTCGGAAATATGCATCGTAGGTGTAAACGGTATTGTTAAAATCAGTTTAATATGTTCACTGCACAAGTTTCTAATTCAGACAGCTCTACGAAGCACGTCGTTTTGCCACAAGCGTGTGGCTGAATCTGTGATGTATGAAGCAGGTTCGCGTAAAGGTATGATGAACATTTTTGACATTGAAAATATACGCTGATCATCCTTCATAGGCTAGAGGGCGAAGGTGTGCGACGATGTTGTGGATAACATTTTCTAAAATATATACACGATTATTAACAAAGGAATGCTGCAATTAAATTCGGTGAAAGTTAGGTCGACTACAACAGTCTAAATCTAGGTGCAATAGATGGAATTGGAATTCCATTGGTCGTGGTTCCCAATTTTAGTAAAGTGATTTATTCGCGAACACCAACCTTTGCAAGAACCGGCAATTCGTGTGATTATTGCTCTATCTGGCCTGCCGCAATTGCCCTAAACGGAGTGAAAGTGTCTCGGAAGGAGTTCTCGTCTGTCGAAACAAAGGATAGTTATGCTGATATTAATTACAGTCTGTCCAGTCTCTATGTGGAAATCGAAGTTACATCATTCCCATGAAATGTCAAGGATTGCATTACTCACAACTGACGAAGATTAAGTGTTATGGAAGTGTACTTAATGTATCCTATTTTGCCAGGCGTCGCGGAAATGCGGTTCTTTCTCGTTCGTGCCAACCATTCCATTGCTGCAAGTACGGTATCACGTAGACTGAAATTCATGAAGGTACAGTTAACACTAGGTTTCTAATAAATGTATGTATCTGAAAATTCAATACTGTATATTATTAATCGTGGACTTACTTCGAACAGTGTAACTAGTAATATTGAATGAATAATACCAATATCAATTTAAGGCCGTGGCACCCTGTCGCAAAACAAGTTGAACATTTACTATGGATCATAGATCTTCATTTCATTAACCATGAGCTCCTTTTAAAACAAGTTGACACGTATCTTCGTAGTTTACTGGTAACATACGATGAAATGTATGCTGTAACAGTCTCCGTCTCCTAGTTACCGTAATGTTTCTTTGTGATGACTCCCTGTCGGTAAAAAGATAGGTATGATATATATGCCAAACTAAATCTCTTAACCTACCTTTCATTGGAACAATTCCTGTTCGCTTTATATTCTCGAAGCTCAAGAACATTTAAAATTTCCAATAGATATGAAATGTAAACATCGTACGTAGCATTCAGCTTGGCATCGTTTTCCTAAAATTGCTCTTTGGAAAGCGATACCAATTACCATGTCTCCCAACGTGGAGGCGGCTACGCATCGAGACCTGACATGCGCCCCACTGGCGGAGCCTGCCGGCTACATCTGTTTCAAGCGTAGCTAATCTAACTTGGAGCGAAAGAACTTAAAGTGAAGCTACTGGCGCTCTATTATATTTCGCGTCCTACAAAAAGGGTTTCGGATTGGTACACTAAAATTTATACTCTATTGACGCATCGCTAATACGCTACAGTTCTGCAGACTCTACTATATATAAGTTCCCAAAAATTAGGTGAATCAAATATGAAAAGAGCGAGCACAGAAGAACTATGTTACAATCGCTACGGACCTGAACGTGTTCTCGAATATTCAAAAGACCGACTAGCATACGGAACGTACCTCTGGGTGCAAGACGCTCCAGTTTCTGCACCGCGATCGAGCCTAGCCCAACCCAGCCATTGCAGATCTTGCCATGACGTGGCCGTGAATCTAAGTGGTCCCAGAGCCAGAAAAAACTCGCAGAGCCGCTGCGAGGGTCCAGTGAGGCCTTGCAGCCGGACAGACATTACCTGACCCAGCCACAAGTGGTAAAGCTTGATCATCACAAGTGGTATGACCGTAGACACATGCAGGACCAACTACAGGCCTGTACGCTAGCAGCGTACGGCCAGGGCTGCTGGCACCTCGAACGACTCCGGAAGGAACAACGACCCGAAGTCCGCCCTGGAACCCGATGCATGATGAAATTGACAGCGGCTTGAATGGGGGTCGAAGACGAGTCGTGACCTTGACATACGATGCATGGAATTATGAAGTATTCGGAAGTACGTCGCGTATGCAAGTTGGAACTTAAGAACGATCGCGATTATGGGGGCACAATTATGATCTACTTGGTAAACTAGAAGGATAACAGGGACAGAACATGGAATAGATGTAATCGCTGCAATTTATGTTGCTAACCTTAGCGCAAATGACGCGCACGTGATTCTTAGCCAAGTAATCTATCTTAAAGCTATTTATAACGACTTAGGTCTAAACGCAAGCATCCCTCGTCGTACAACAGTATCTTCAACCTTGTAACTAGTTGTGCCTAATCGCATGCATCGAAGTCTTCCAGATTAAATCTTTGGAAATCTGAAGTCTGAAAGGTGAATATATTAATTTAAATACAAACCCAATGGAAGACGGATTAGTTATACGGAAGAGAATAGAAGCGTGGTGAATGGAAACCGTAGGCGTTAACGAAATAGAAGGAATAATCTATCGATGTGACAGAAACAGCCCATGAGTGAAACGAAAGTGAATTCAATCTAACAAACCAACGATGAAAAAGTTCGGAGAGAGGAGTCGGCAGATTCTGAAATAAAACAGGAATGGCGGTGATGTATATGTGGAGTGGATAATGGCTATCGACTAGCGCGAAGATCCAGACAATCACCACCATCCATCTACACATCACCTCCACCCAATCCCAATGCCACCGCCAACAACTCCGCCGACTTACTCTTCGAAAACGTAGAAGTTACTCTAAAGACGTCAAATGAACTCGTGACCAAACAGGCGGACTCAAATAACAAACCTATAAGGTTGATATATAGAATAGTCCTGGGGAGAACCGACTAGAGTGGGGACGATGAGACATATGAAAGGCGACAGCGAAATATTTGAATCGAAATGGGAAAGCAAAACCGAAAGGAGGCTGTAGGAAAATTTATATACCAAGGCCAGTTTGCCCAACTCTGATCCTTGGTAAGGCCACCGAGGCATCCCTAGTGAAGATCCGGAATTGCCTGGTCCAGACACCGATGTACCTCGTCGGAGCTCCATCCGGCGAGGACATGAGGATTCGCGTCGTGCCCCTCTTGTATGACCCCAAATCGGTTTCTGAAATCGGCCGAGGATACTCGAATTTTGTAGATTTCGTCAGTAATTACTTCATCTTTATAATAGTCGACATTTTCTTACCTTTTTCTATTACTAATATAAATGTGTGGTTCCCGTTATTTGTTATTAACAATATCAAGTTGGCTTTAACAGTAATTTCATTAATTTACCCAAGACCAATAATACCATGTACGGGTTCTCCAAATTAAAGAATTCTCTTGTACACGTCGTTATGTTAAGTTAACCGTACTATTTTCTATATGTATGTTTTTCAGTTTGATGATATATATTTTACCCTAATATCAATGCTTATCATCATCCTAATATTACTTCTAGGTGGTGTCTCCTTCAGAGAAATGTGCAGAATACTCTAATATGAAGCAAATTCGTATCATATAGTAAACTTTTTGTAAATATCCAAAAATATACGTGTGAATTATGCTCGGAGTGCTATTTCTAACATCTGATAGTTATTAATAATTATTGAGAAGCAAAAATCACTTTAATTAGAGGCATTGAATAACTCGGGATGCCCCCATCCATCCTGTAAGGCAAGAATGAACCTCCTATCTTTCTTACACCTTGTTCTTGTATAAACGCACTTTCTCCTAAATCTGAGGATGCTAGAGCCACTTAGATTACGCATTCGGCTTTAATAAAGCAGTCTCTTAAAGAATTAGCAAATGGTTATCACAGATTTAATAGGAAGTTAATATTTACTGAATCGTGTCACCTAAAGCTATTTATTCCCTTATCAAACTACTAATTATCCATTCTGTCCACAGCCCAGTCCCTATCTCGTGCGAGTAATACTAGGTATCTCATTTGCGTAGTCAATATATAATATATTATATATACGGTTCACATATACTTAATCATATCAAAAGGACCAACTATTACCATCATACCTCGCTTCAACCTTATACCACGAAGATCCCCAATTTAACAAAGCCCCTCGTCGTAGATGCCACTCATTCCACCCTATGCTCCACCCTCGGTGTTCTCCTTCAGAAATTCTCGTATCTGCCCATTCTTCCACAAATTATTCCGATAAACACATTATCTATTTCGCTCGAAGGTGCTATTCCAGTATACATCGCTGTATACGTACTGAGATGATGCTCCGTCGAATATCCAGTTCTTATTTCGTAATTTAACGTCTTAGTTTAATCCGTCTACCATCTGCTTAGCCAATTACGTCGCAATAATTTTCGAGAAAGAGTACCCATTCTGCTTACACTGGCATAATCGGGGCATTATGGCGATACGTCCAAGCCCCAACGAGATCAGGGGACACGAAGGAGAAACTTATCGTTGGTGGGCAAATGTGCGAGTCTGATAAGCCTTATCTTATCTCAGTTGGAACAGAAAGACTTCGAACGAAGTTGCTCGTTCGCTTTCACGTCCAGCCTTCGTACGTAGAACCTGATTTCGACTCTGATGCATCCATCCCGAGTCAATTGGAAAAAGAAATCCCAAAGCTCTACTGGAGCTGCTATATAGGGATAAACATTTTACTGCTAGTTAATTGGTTTTCATCATTTACAAGTTACAGGATGGGAGAGCGTCTATCTATCATTTCCTTTCCTTGATCAAACAAAATTTTCTGCCCGAAAGACGTTTCACTATAATATCAGCACGTGACAGTGAATCATATAAAAGTTTTCATGCCACAAAGTATTCATGAAATTGGGTTTGACTATAGTGTTAATGATGCATCTGCCACACTTTTAGAAAATATGTGAACAAGAAGCTGTATATTCCACGAAAAGCGAGCTATTGTAGGAATTCACGTGAAATTAGGGTATTCAGGTAGTATGGGATGCAGAGTCATGCGAAGGGAAGTGTAGTGATTTCGATAATTAGAGACATTAAATACAGTAGAATCTAATAAATCGAATCCTAGAATGAGTTGAGGTCTAACTTGATAATTGCACGTGTAGTAAGTGTAATTATGCTCTATAATATTAATGTAGGTTACAGTATCAGTATATCATTATAAAGATCCATAGGTCGGAAGTATGTCGTTTCAAAAAATGAGTGAAGGTGGGCGCACAGTTAATCAATATATTTTACATTTGTTTACATAAATCCTATTAGAGCCATCAAAGGTCCATCACTCATAACAACTTTGCCCATACCTTTAAAATGAGATACTTACTCGATTTCAACAATTTCCCTATTATATTCCCTTCCTTACATAATATTTACATAGTACTGTAAGTATTTTCAATGGTACAGTGTTAATTGAAATTATTCTTCACAACATACTCTCAACAACAATTCCTCGAACACTTGCACACCGCTTGTACCACTAGATCAACGTCGTTGATCTGCAACTTGTTATTTGTTTTTATCTTCAGTAACCAGTTAAAATGAAGGCACTGTATAAGGCAGCTCCTCAAGGAAACTCGCAAACATCTTTAATTCTTCTTTCCGAGACAAAAATTTTGTTTCTAACATATATTCCAATGCAGACATCTGATCGTATTCGCTATGGATCGAATAATTAGATTGTATGATTAAATCGGAGGTTATGCGTACAACATTTTTTGAAGTGATTCAGAGTTCCTGTCAACCACCTTTCTAAATTGCATCGTTACATATGTAAAATTGCCATAGGAAGAGAAAGAGATCATGACATAAATATAACATGCATACTATTGTTACTGATAAAATAAGCAGTAATTTAGGAGGATTCGTTAATATTCATTTATTCTAATTATTCATTTCACTCCTATTTATATCTTAGATACTAATTTTTATTCCTTATTACAATATCTCCAAATAACCAGATTTCCAAGCCTAATTTCCCAAATATCTAACCCGTAGAGTACTTGTCAAAGATTAATTACCCCCTATAAATTCAACCTACAATGATAATGGCAGAGGTCCTGCATAGTGATCACCATATTTCCAAAGTTAGGCACTGCGTGGTAGAAAAAGGATGTGGAACGTTCAGCGGGAATAGAATATGAGTTGCTGTTCTTCATCTGTTCGACTAAAAAAATTACGAAATATATACCTTTAATGTACACTATTCTTCTGCGTTATTTCATACCCCTTGGTTAACCTCTTACACGTTACACTGATCCTCTTCTCCCTCGGCTCGCGTGCAACTCCTGATATCTCGGATATTCTAGCCTACTTTATAGAGGACGTGTGTGACAACATAAGAAATACTTGTAATTAATGTTCCGGAAAAAACATGGATAAAATTCATCGTTTGAATTATATTCTGATTCTGATGCTTTCGCTTCAATTCTTCTACATCAGAATAGTGTACGTTTCAAAATTTTGAATTTATACACTTTGAATAAAAATTTTTTTACTAGATCCAATTTTTAATATTACAAAACGTAGATGTTAATGAGCACCAATTATAAATAGTTTAGTTTTGCTTGAGCAGATAGCTGCGCCTTTGAAGCTAAGTTAGTTGAGGAAATAAACTTTAATAAAATATGAAATACTAAGTTAGACTTGAGTGAATAATTTAATTAAGGGAAAAGATCGTGAATCGTATGAGGGAGATGTTCAAGATAAATGAAGGGAAATGAATCGATAGGAGAATAGGTGTTATTAGTGTATTTCATTTGTCAAGCATAGGAAATCCGATGAATAATAAACGATACGCAGGCGTAGCTTCTATTTGAAATTCATAATCCAAAGCACACGCTGGCTATCGCCTCAAGCACTTCGGCGTGAAGTGCCTCCTAAGAATGCCCGAACTCCATCTGTGTAACATGTACTGGCAAACATTCCGCTTAAAGCGAGTGCACTGTCTTCCAGCAATTCCCAAACTCCATCCATTCACGCGATTCTATTTCCTTTTCACCAACTCCTTGTGCAACCTCAAGGCGAAAAGTCCTTCTGAACGAACCAATAAAAATTTCTGAATTTAAATTAATGTCATTAAATTTTATTCTTGGAATTCGATTTTAAGAGTAGTATCGATTAAGGAATATTATCATGCATTGATGCGTCGTTGCTGGAATTTCTGTTTCATCCATGATGTCTAGAAGTTCCAACTTCAATCTAGAAATAATTGGACTTCCTTCTTACAGGACAAAAATTGTAATTTCTGACCTTTTAAAGATTAATTTTTGTGAAAGTGTCGGAAGGGAAGGGTAGCTTATTACTGTGTAGAACAGAATCAGATGTTCTAAAAAATTAGACATTGTAAACACACGTTTCACTCATACCCTTTAAGCAAGAAATAGTCAAATACTGGTCGCTTATATCCAATAGTCTTCACCCGTGAAGGAAATGAATTACGAATTAGAAAGGTTTCTTCAAAATAAAGGTCAAAAATAACCGTGAATATAAATTAATGGCAAAATTGTCTAAAAATTGCGATAAAAATCAAATAACATTTTCAGTTCCTTCCCACAAAGGGTTTATCTTCGATAGGTACATTTGGATATCATCCGTAGGAGAACTCCTCACCCTTAATGTTGAATAATGACAAATTCCAAATCAGTCGCTTAGACGAGCAACTTCAACATTAAGAATATTAATGCAATACTTCTTCTCTTCCAATCAGTATTCCATTTTTAAAATTCTGTTCCAAATTCGTTGATTATCCTCTATTCTCAGTTTCTTCCTATAAACGTTCGACCCTACTTACGATTCGTTGCAATATTCCTCATAATAAATTTTGTATAATGGCGAATTTTAAACTAGTCTTATGTAGCATGGTAGTTTCAATATTGAAAAGAATAATTCAAAATTCTTCCCAGAAGAAATGAGTTTCCTCTCGGCCCCTGATATTCTATACAAACTTCTCAATTATAAATTTATCGATTTCTCTCGTTTCTCAATTTTTCCCATAAAAGGACGGTATCCTTACACTTTATGCTGGATAATGACGATTTATGAATCCTTCATATCCAAGATAGTGTAGGACACCATTTCAGAAAGAATCCACGAATCGGCGACTGCGAAAAGAAACAACTAATAAACCAAGCAATACTTTCTAGAAGTAAATGGAAAATTTATTTTTGGCAACAAAATTAAGTTCCGTGCTTCGTATGGTGATGTGAAACGTAGGTTAGGAGAATCCCAAAAACATCGTCCTCTACGAAAATAACAGGGTCCGTAGAAATCAATTGTGACAGGCACGGGCGTGAGTCGCTTGATGTTCGAAAGGGAGTTAAATTAGAATGCGTCATTGTGTGTTCTCATTTCGTTATCTTGCTGTTATTTCCTTCGTCAAATAATTTTATAGATGTTGAGGTGGTGATATCCTGTTATTGCTGTTCTCTCAATTTTTGGTGTCCCAACGCTAGTTTCACCATCCTACAATTTAGTAATTTAGTAATTTAGTAATGTCAATATTAAGAATATTAATTCCGCATCTTGGAAAGATATACCGAATGAATGTACCTGTAAAGTGATCATATTACTGTATTAGAAGGATAATAGGGATATCACTATTATTAATATGAAATACTGAATTAAGCGTTTGGGAATAGCCACTTAATCCATTGTAGGCTAATAAATGGAAACATTTTTCATTCGTGTAGATACAAGGAATAGTTCAACACAAATTTTCCATTTACTTATGATTGGGTGTAAGCGTGTGTGAACGTAAGGTATCGTGGAAAATGAAAAGGGAATTGGAAATTTTAAACTTTACATGGAAGAATCTCTAAATTTCTCTTCTTATATGTGTCGATAATGCTTGGGGAATGTATGGCAGGCTATAAACAATTAACTATTTATCTTTATCCTCCACTCTTTGTTATAACATCTCTTGTAATAGAGGTTTAATTAATGCACCTCTAACTAGGACATTGCTTCATTCTGATATCCGTTACGTAATGTATAAAATATCGTTATGAAGATTTTGTATCCTACTACTTTTCATTTCAATTTTCTTTTAAAGCAGCGCAATTCCTCAAGCTTTTACATAAGTATGACGTTTGGAAACAAGTAAAGATAATTTAGAAGTTGGAAAAGCTTGTTTACGTTGTTTTGTCCTAATTCTACAAATAGCTGCACCCAAACACGGCATATATGGATAATACTATTACAACATTGTGTCAGAATAAAACACAAAATTAAGAATTCCAGAACAGGTTGCTGGGACTGGTCGTTACAATTATTTGTATACAAGATAAAATCATGCTGCACCAATTACAGTAGCCAATAATAATTATAATAATAATATTTCCAGAGAAACAGCCTTTCAATTCAGAATAACCAAGGCGACGCGTTTTCAAAGCCCAAGAAACAAACTGAGCACGTGTGTTCTAGGGAATATTCGTTGCAGCAGAAAGCTCTAGTTAATGGCCCCTTCAATCCCGGCTGGAACGTATTGAATTGCAGGAGCGGAACGTATTCCCATCACACGTATTTCTTCAAATCACGTGCCTATTCGCGCATTTTTCCCACGACAAGAGGAAATAATAATAGACACGACGTTTCGTTTGAAAATTGCTGGAAGGTGGCGTCGGATTGTGCTTTGTTTAAGGGCAAACGCCGCTATGTCGTAGAGTGGAACAAGCTCGCCGGAAAGCATGCAGCTCGCTTGCATGCAAACAGTAATATGGCCAAATAATTAGAGCAACGCTCTTATGGAGCAGCGTGACCTATTGCTGGTTGCCGGCTCGCGGCGCATGTATTAGGCTCGCCGTCTACAGTCGGAAAGCACCCGTTCGTTAGCGTGTGCTAGGCGTTCTACCCCGAGGACGTCACTATATTCCGGCGTCGTAGACTCGGTATATACATCGAATGCAATTTCATAGAGATAACTGAATGTCTAGCAACTTGTTTCTCGGTTGAATGACCTACCATTGAATGCAACCATGTGCAAACGTGGATCCACGCTACCTTAGCCATTGAGCAGATGTAGCTTTGCGAGGGGAGATTCTAGAATATCATTTGAGCGATCTATATAAATGGTAAAGCCGTACTCCTGCGTACTTCGATAGAATATTCACCTGGATATTTTTGCGGTGGAAGGTGGGGACGGGTTTTCGGTAAAAGACTGGGGAGCATTATGAACTCCGTTTCTTTTAGAAATTTATTTCTGAGATCCAAATTGGGGAAAATTAGTCAACTGTAGACACCCCAAGGAACTTATTATACGACTTTTGACTGCTAGGCAATTTCTTTCCGAATAAGTTATTCCCTTGAACCTCGAACATGTTTGCTATTACTTTAAACACCTGATGGTATTTATCTTGCACTCATTCAGTATGACTGATACGTGTCAATGGAAATGCATCCTGTGTACATTCTGCCGTATAAACCTTTTAATTGGTAACATGTGGCTGGTATACTCTTCACTGTGTCTGAAATTACTTCTAAAGGAAAAATTCCCCATTATCTTTCATGGTGTGACTTTAGTTGTTTTACAGACCGTAATTGAACGTAATTCAAACATGACATTTTCTTCATTGAAACTGCAATTTCTCCAAGTTTTAAAAATTTTCGACAAGAACCATTCTCTCTCTTCTACAGTAAAACAGTGTCAGTACAAATTCATTTCCGGAATGCGAAAGTAAGATTCACGAAGGTACGCAAACGATAAACGTAGTGGCGTACGGCACTAACCGCTTTGGCAACGATAACGAGTATACATCGTCGTGAGTTACCCATACTACATCTCATAAACATCAATTGCACCCGCATTAGGCTGAAACTGCGTGGAGCATGAATTAACGCGCGTGAAATTTGAATAATTCCAAAAACTAGCAAGATTTCATTTAGAATAAAATGGGTATGTATGTTGCCAATTTATATTTAGTGACATCAGTGTGCTCAGTATCTCGTAAATATATCAGCGTGTAAGGGCTTAAGAGAGCGCTAGTAGAAAATTAGCATTAATTCGTGCATTAAACCTGCCAAGGTTCAAATCCAAAACCATTTCCAAGCATGCTACTTGAATTCTCTATCGAATCGATCATTGCATTGGTCACATGATTACGTGATATTGCGTTCAACATACGTCGAATTAATTTTCCAATATTCTTTCGAATACTTCTTTCCCTCTCTCATTCGTGTGTCGATTAACCTGTGGTAGGTTTAGCGTTGAATATCGAATGGGGATGCGTAGAGTGTCGGAATAAATTAATTCCACGCGTTAATTAATATCCGATACGCCGTATACCGCTTTAAGTTGTTTCATCGAATTTTCGGCGGGAGATCTGCGAAACGTTATTTTTCCGCAACGATTTAACCGCCGAGAGCAAACTGTTTAATATGCAGTCGGTCAATGATATACGTTCCACGGTCTTATTCTAATTCCTCCGCGTCACTTTGCCAGGATGGATGTTTACTAGCGCGTAACGGAAGTAAGTAGCGCGCGTTACCGACTCTCCTGGCGACAATGTACAACATTAGTGGCGTCATGCTGCCAGTATTTCAATATTCTCGTGGGAAACAGGCGCGTGAACGAAGATACAATGCTTCGCGGATTTGATTCAAATGCATTTGGCACTCGTCCGAGGCGAGGAACTAGAAACCGAACAGATACTTCAACGGGCTGAGATACCGGAACTGTCTACAGGTTCGATATCGCGGTGCCGTCGGTATGATCATCCTAGCGCTAAAGATTCCACCGTCGACCTCTCCCTTGACTCTATTGGAAGCTTTTGCATTAATTTCCGTCCTATCTTACTGGGTGACTTGATAAGGGAACTTTTGGTTATATACATGACTTGGCCTTATTGCTGGATTCGTTGCTCCCTGTCATTTTGCTATAAGCACTGAAACGATATGCAATCCGTTATCGTAATTAACGTTGGCTGGTGTACTGAATTTGTTGTTCAAGTTGCTATTTCAAAGCATTTTAGTCATTCGGAATAAATAACTTGGAGCATTGGTTAACTAGAGAGTTTAATATGGTTTCGTGGGCGTCATGAATTATTGCTCAATATCGTAGACTTTATTAATGTCTAGTTTATTTATTTGTTGCTTTGTCTATACGGGATTCACCGATCTGATGAGTTAGAAGAAAATTGTTGAAGTGAGGCACAATGTTTCGGTAACAAAGAAAAAGAAAAATAAGACGAGGAAATAAAGGTAAAAATAAATTTATACAAATATACAAAGGGACGAGATGTGTATAAGTATAAAAGATACAGAATTTCCTACGGAGAAGTGCGATATAACGTCTGTTTTATAGTGTGAAGGGATTGGCTGAACATGTATGAGGTAGAATAGGTACTGTTGACATTAATAACCATTCTATTAATAATGATTTGTATCCGAAAACTATTTTATGTTGTTGCGCATGAAGAAAGCAGTGTCGTCTTGAATAAAAAGTTGGAACATTGACTGAGGATTTTTCCAATATATCAGAAAAATTTACAAGGCTATTGAGCCCTTTATAAACGAAAAGAATACCAGAGATTTCCCTCGTTCATTCTGTCGTTGTTATTATGTGCGATGAGTGTATGAATTGTTAGTTATGACACAAAGCTAACATGGGCTGTCCAATATGTCGTGAAGCTAAACGTAATAACAGGTACCGTACTTTTGCTAAAGAGCTAGTGTGCAATATAATGTAAGGTGCTCAGATTTTTGGATTCCTTTGTTAGACAGCTTGGAATACCGTTCAACGTGTTGCTTTGATTGATGTCGTTATTTAATTTGAATTGACTTGTGTTTGCTTATTTAGTGCTTCGTTATACTGAATGAGCTAGCATAGTTGTATTCCATTCATTCTTTTAAATAATGTTATGCTGCCATTGGGAACACAACTAACCTTTCCGAATGAATTATAGACTATTGACCAAATTTTTCGATTTTCGGTGAGAACTGATAACAATTGCAGGATATTGAGGAGTTCTACATTTTCAGGGATGTATTGGAAGCGTCAGGATACACATTTTATAACAAACAAGTTTAGAATTTAGAAGCTTTCCAACGTTATCCTATCTTTACACATTTATACAATATGTAAATTTCATAATGCAGCTATCCTTATTATCTCATTATAATATAGTTCTAACTGGATAGATATCTATTCGTATTATACCTAAAGGATGCACATAAATACAAAGATATTTACAAGCTACTTAAGTATAAATTTTCAAGTTATCCATAGGATTCAAACTTTAACTCTGACCCATTCCATGATGAACGTCCATCCATATTTCTCAGTACTCAGACGAACATATAGTTATTCTTCGACTAGTTACTAACCGCTTGCATTACCATGAACGAAAATAGATTTTCCAAATTAAAGTACGTTGTTCTATACGAAATTCAGGTAGAATTGGCGATATGGATGTATGAGACTGTTAGCTGATACATCGTTCAGTTTAATTCGTATCACGGTTAGTTCCAGCTTATTCCGTTTGCTTTAAATTGCCGTAATTGTATTGTATTTCCTAGTCTCTTATGAAAATTATGGAATATTTATGAAAAAAGGTAT
>NW_016912055.1:0-1127 GCF_001483705.2 Eufriesea mexicana
GGTACGATGGGCTGCATTAGGTTACGTTTGCTTGCGTTACGATTGGTTTGGTCAGGAGAGGTTTGGTTGGACTTTAGTGCTATCGTCTGCTGTCAGACGGATTGCTGTGCCCGACAGTGCACTAACATATTCAGCTTGGCTCTGATAATGCCTGCGATTTTAGCCTCGGAAGATTATGTCGTGTCAGGTTACATTCGAATAGATTGGGTTAGGCTAAGTTGGGTTACGGTAGCTTCAACTTTTGTGCTGCACGCTATCCTTCGTTGGACTTCTGCCCTCTACCGTGCTCTAGTATGTCCTGCTAGGCTCTCGGGAGGGCAGCAATAGCGTTATCGGCAAGTCAGTTTGAGTTATGCTATGTTTGGCTATGTTCTGTTGATTTGGGTTAGGTTTGGCTGGCTCTGGCTTTACTGATATACACCGCAATTCCTCGGATTTCTGCGTTCTACATTCCACTAATGTGCGCTGCTTGGCTCTGGGGCGGCCAGCAGTAATTGTCGCTGCACGTTAGGTTGGGTTAGGTTACGTTTGGTTATGTTATGGTTGGATAGGTTAGTAGTGGATAGTTTTGACTTTAATGCCATGTTCTGGTATTAGGTGGATTTCTGCCCCCTACGGTGCGATAATATTTTCAGCTTGGCACTGGGAAGGCCACCAATAGCGGTCTCGCCACGCTAGGCTGATTTATGCTGTGTTTGGCTATGTTTTGTACGTTTGGGTTAGGTTTGGGAAGCTTTGACTTTTCTGACTTACGGTGCGATTCTACGGATTTATACGTTCTGCTCTCCACGAGTGTGTTCTGCTTGGCTCCGGGCCAGCCAGCAATAGTGGTCGCTGCACGTTAGGTTCAGTTGGTTTACGTTTGGTGATGTTACGATTGTTAGGTTACGAGGGGATAGCTTTTAATTTAGTACTATAGTCTACTATCAGAAAGATTTCTGCGAGCGAGGGTGCTCTAGCATTTTCAGCTTGGACCTGGGAGGGCCAGAAATATTGGTCTTGGCTCTTTCTGTTTAGTCATGCTACGTTCGGATAGGTTGGCTTAGAATAATTTTGGTTATGATAGCTTTAACTTTTGAGCTGTGAACTGGTATTCGGCTGAATTCTCCGCCCTATTGTGCTCTAGT
>NW_016912055.1:1198-6150 GCF_001483705.2 Eufriesea mexicana
GGCTATAACATTTGTGCTGTACACTGCTTTTCGGAGGATTTCTTCGTCCTGCCGTGCTCTAATATGCTATGCTTGGTTCTGGGGAGGCCAGCAATTGTGGTCCCGCCACGTTAAGCTTAGTTAGGTTACGTTTGGTTAGGTTAAGTTTGTTTGGGATAGGTTTAGATAGCTCCGACATGCATGGCAAGGACGGTCATTACGTTGATTTCGGCGCTCCACTATGCTCTACTTACACTGCTCGACCCAGACGAGGTCAGCAATAGCGGTAGCTGCGCGATCGGTTGAGTTATGCTGCGTTTGGTTATGTTACGATTGGTTTGGTAAGGAGAACGTATCTTCGACTTTTGCGCTATACACTGCCATTGAGCGGATTTCTGCAGTCTAATGTGCTCTACTATACTCTGCTCAATTCTGGGCAGGACAGAAATTGTGGTCTCACCATGTTAGTTTGAGTTTGGTTACATTTGGTTATGTTATGCTTGATTGGGTTAGGTCTGGATATCTTTGACTTTCTAGTAATAGAATGCTGTTCGCTGGATTTCTGCTCTCTGCTGTTCCCTACTGTGCTCCGCTCGGCTGTGTGGTGGCCAGCAATAGTGGTCGTGACACTATTGGTTTGGTTAAGTTACGTTTGTGTACGACAGGCTGGGTTAGGTTTGGCTGTAATTGCTTTGACTTTTGTGCTATACAGTGATATTCGTTGGATTTCTGTCCTCTACTATGCTCTAGTACGTTCTGGTCGGCACTGGAGAGGCTAGAAATTGTGGTCTCGCCTCGTTAAGTTTAGTTAGTCCCCGTTTGGCTTGGTCAGGTTAGGTCGAGTTTGGTTAGGATATATTTGACTTTTGTGCTATACGCTGCTATTTGATGGCTATCTGCGCTCTACTGTGCTCCAGTATATTCCGCTTGGCTCTGTGGATTCCAGCAAAAGAGGTCTCGGCACGTTAGGTTCGGTTAGGATATATTCGACTATATTCCGTTTGGACAGGTTAGGATAGAATAGCTTTGACTATAGTGTCGTACATCGCTATTCGGTGGAATTCTGCGATTAACGTTGCTCTACTTTACTCCGTTCCAGCCAGGGGAGGCTAGCAATGGTGTCCGTGGCACGAAGGTTTTGGTTGCTCTACGTTCGTTCGGAATAGGTTCGGTTTGGTTAGGGGAGGATGTCTCTTACCTTTTGTTCCTCTCACCGCTATTTGGTGGATTTCTGCGCTCTACTGTGCCCTTATAAGCCCTGCTCGGCTCCGAGGAAGGCAGCAATAGTTGTCTCGGCACGTTAGGTTGGGTTATGCTCCGTTCGGTTATGTCACGTTACGTTGAGTTGAGATGGGATAGCTATGACTTTTGCGCTGCGCACTGCAATTCCATGGACTAGAGTGCTCTACTGCGCTCTTTCATATTCTGCTTGTCACTGTGGAAGCCAGCAATGGTGGTCTCGGCACGTTATGTTTAGTTATTCTACCTTTGGCTAGGTTCCGTTAGGACTGGTATGGTCAGGATGGCTTTGACTTTTGTGGTGTACGCAGCTATTCATTGCATTTCTGCGCTCTACTGCGATCGAGTATTCTCTGCTTGGCTACGGGGAGGACAGCAGTAGTGCTCACGACACGATATGCAGAGCTATTTTGCCTTTGGTTGTGTTACGTCTGGCATTGTTGTGACAGAATAGCTTTGACTTTTGTGCTGTACACTGGTGTACAGTGGATTCCTACGGTCTGCTGCCCTCTAGCATGTTCTGCTTGGTTCTGGGGAGGCCAGTAACTTTTGTTCCGGCATGTTTGGTTTACTTATGTTACGCTTGGTTAAGTTGGTTTGTGTTAAGTTTGAACAGCGTGGCATTGACCTTTGTTCTATATACTGTTATTCAGCCAATTTCTGTGCTCTACATTGCTGTACTAGCATCTACTGGCCCTTGGGAGCCCAGAAATAGTGGTCGTGGCACGTTCGGTTTGGTTACGTTTGGCTATGTTTGGTTAGGATGGCTTTGACTTTAGTACAATGCACTGCTATTCGGTGGATTTCTAACCTCTACGTTGCTCTACTATACTCTGCTCGACTCTGGGAGGCCGGTAATAGTGGTCTCGTCCCGTCAGGTTGTGTGAGGTAACGTTCGGTTACATTATGTTAGTCAGCGTAGGTTTGGATATATTCGACTTCCGTGGTATACACTCCTATCCGGCGGACCTCCACTCTCTACTGTGCGCTATTGTGGTCTGTACCGCTTTCGGGAATCCAGTAATAGTGGTCTTTGCACGACAGGTTGAGATAGTTAACGTTTGGCTACTTTAAGTTTGGTTAGGTTAGTACAGGATATCCTTGACGTTCGTGCTCGAACGTGGGGTGCCCAGTAATGGTCGTCATGTCTCGTTAGGTTGGGTCATATTCCGTTTGGTCTAGTTAGGTTATTTTGCGTGCGGCTAGTGTATCTTCGACTCTTGAGCACAGCACCGCTATCATATTGACTCCTGTGCCCTAAGGTGCTCTATCATCATCCGCTAGTCTCTAGGGACGCCAGCAACAGTGGCCACTGCACGTTACGTTGAGTTCCGTTGCGGTTGCTTAGGTTAGGTTAGGTTAGGTTTGGTCAGGTTATTCCTGACTTTTGTGCTACAAACTGCTCATCGGTGGATTTCTACACTCTGCGTTGCTCTACCATGGTCTACTCGACCCTGGTGTGTCCAGTGATTGTTGCCACGTCTCGTCAGGATGAGTTAGGCTACGCTTGGTTAGGTTACGTTTGTTTGTGTTAGGTCAAGATAGCTTTGACTATTGTGGTATACACTGTTATTCTGTGGACATTGCACGCCACTATGCTCTACTGTATTCTGCTTGGCCCAGGGGAGTCCAGAAATAGTAGTCGCGTCTCGTGTTATTGGGTTAGGCTACGTTAGGTTACGATATGTCAGCTATGGTTAGGCACAGGTAGCTTCGACTTTTAGTTTTGTTTGGTTACGTTCGTTTATCTTAGGTTACGTTGAGTTTGGTAAGAATAAATTTGACATTCCCGCTGTACACAGTTATTCGGTGATTTCCTGCCATCTGCTGTGGTCTAATGTGCCCTGCTTTGCTCTAGAGAAGCCAGAAAGCCTGGCCGCGTCACGTTAGGTTTAGTTGCGTTACGTTCTGTTACGTTATGTCAACATGGGATTGGTATGGAGTGCCATTATCTTACTGCTATTCACTGCAATTGTATTGATTTCTGCTCGCCGCTCTCCTCTAATATTTTTTGCTTGGCTTTGGGCAGGCCAGCAATTGTGATATCGGCACGTCAGGTTGGGTTATACGTCTACGTTTGGTTTGGTTACGTTAGTTTGGGTTAAATTTGGACTGCTTTTACTTTCGTGGTATAGACTGTTGTACGGTGAACTTCTGCGCTCTACTCTGCTCCAGTATTTTCTGCTTGGCTCTGGTGAGGCCAGGAACGGAGTTCACGGCACTTTAGTTTGAGACGGATGTCGTTTGGTTATGTTACGTTTGGTTAGATTAGGATATGATAGCACTGGTTTCTATGATATAAACCGCTATTTGGTAGATTTCAGCGCCCTCCATGTCTCCAATATGTCCCGCGTGTCTCTGTGGAGGCCAGCAGCTTTATTCTCGGCACGTGACGTTTAGCTAGGTTACGCTTGCCTTAGCTACGTCCGAACTGGTTAGGATCGGATATCTTTGTCTGTTGTGCTACACACTGCAATGCGGTGGATTACTGCGCTCTACTGTGCTCTAATGTGTCGTGCTTCGCTCTGGGAAGGGCAGCAATATTGGTCTCTGCAAGTTAGGTTGAGTCAGGTTATGTTTGGTTTTGCTATGTTAGGTTAGGTTTGGTCTACGTAACTTTGACTTTTGTTCTTTACACTGCTATTCGGTCGATATCTGTGCTCTGCGTCGCTTTACGAGCATTTGCTTGCCTGCGCGGAGGCTAGCAATTGCGGTCGTCTCACGTTTCTTTCAGTTAGGTGACTTTTGGTTAGGTTACGACAGTATGGGGCAGGTTCGGATAGCTTTGACCTTTCTGCCATACTCTGCCGTCATTTGACCTCTGCGTTCCACCTTCCTATAGTATGTTGTACTTGGCGATTGGGAGGCCAGCCATAGTGATCTAGGTACGTGAGGTTTGC
Source organism: Eufriesea mexicana (assembly GCF_001483705.2). Taxonomy (NCBI): domain Eukaryota; kingdom Metazoa; phylum Arthropoda; class Insecta; order Hymenoptera; family Apidae; genus Eufriesea; species Eufriesea mexicana. The sequence continues at coordinate 5,317 of NW_016912055.1, forward strand.
TTTGGTTGCGTTTGGTTATGTTACGCTTGGTGTGGTTAGGTTAGGACATATTCGAATTTCGTGCTATAAACTGTAATGCGCCTGTTTAGTGAGCTCCATTTCGCTCTAGTATATTCTGCTTGCCTCTGCAGAGGCAAGCAATAATGATCTCGGCAGGTTAGGTAGGGCTAGGCTACGGACGGTTATGTTACGTTTGGCTTCGTTATAATTGGGCAGCTTCGTCTATTATGCTATGTAATGCGATTATATGGATTTCTGCGCTCCACTCTCCTGCAATACGTTCTGCTTGGCTCTGAGGAGGGCAGTGACAGTGGTCTCGGCTCGATAGAATGAGTTAGGATGCGTTTGGTTACGCTACGCTTGATCAGGTTTGGACAAGGTGTCTCCGACTTTTGTGCTGCACACTGCTATTCCCAGGGATAATGCGGTCTTTGTTGCTCTACTATACTCTACTCAATTCTGGGGAAGCCAGCAACGGCTGTCGTGGCACGATATGCTTTGTTAGGTTACGTTTGGTTGGGTTATGTTATGTTAAGGTTGGTAAGGATGCCATTGACATTTGTGCTACACACGGATTTTCGGTGGAATCCTGCGCTCCACTGAGCACTAGTATACCCAGCCAGGCTACGCTGAGGTCGGCTGCAGTGGTCCCGGCACGTTAGGCTGTGGTACGTTGCATATGGATATGGTACATTTGGCTAGGTCAGGAGAGGGTAGCTTTGCCTTTTGTGCTATGCATTGCTAATCGGTCGATATCTGCGCTATGAATGTCTCTACAAGCCTCTGCTTGTCCCTGTGGAGGCCAGCAGTAGTGGTCGAGGCACGTTCGGTTGG
>NW_016912056.1:0-593 GCF_001483705.2 Eufriesea mexicana
CCCACTTCACAACAGTGTATGGCACGAAAGTCATAGCCATCCTGACCAAACTTAACCAAACCTGTCCTAAGCTGACCTAACCTGACTCAACGTAACGAGCCACGACCATCATTGCCCGCCTACACAGGGTCGTGCTGAGTATAGTAGAGCTATGTAGATCGCAGTAATCCACCCAATCGCAGTGTAGAGCACAAAACTGAATGAAATCCAAACCGAACCTTCGTAACCTAACCTAACGAAACGTAACATAGCTCAGCCTAACTTGCCGAGACCACTCTTACTGGCCACCCCAGTGCCAACAATAGCATACTAGAGCACATTGGAGGGCAGAAATACGCGGAATAGCAGTGTATAGCACGGTAGTCAAAGTAGCCTGTCCTCACCTAGCCAGACGTGACATATCCAAACGTAGTCTAACTCAAACTAACTTGCCGAGACAGCCATTGCTGGCCTCCAGAGAGCCAAGCGGAAAATATGAGAAAACAGTAGAGTGCAGAAATCCGCAGGCGGAAAATATGAGAAAACAGTAAAGTGCAGAAATCCGCGGATAGCAGTGTATAGCCCGAAAGTCCGAACTATACTATCCTAACATC
>NW_016912057.1:0-1193 GCF_001483705.2 Eufriesea mexicana
ACAAGGGTCTAAGCTACCCTGTCCTAGGCTAACCTAACCGACCCTAACCGAACGTAACATAACAAAACTAAACGTGCCACGACCGCTATTGCTCGTATCGACAGAGCAAATCATAGCACATTAGAGCACAGTAGAACGCAGGAATCAACCGAACAGCAGTGTTCAGCCCAAAAGTCTAAACTATCCTCGCCTAGCTTGACAAAACGTAACATAACCAAGCGTTATCTACCTCAAACTAACGCGCGGAAGCCACCGTTGCTAGCATCCCCAGAGCGAAGCAAAGTATATTATAGCACACTAGAGCACAGAGATCCACCGGATGGCAATTTATAGCGCAAAAGGCATAAGTAACATATCGCAACCAAACATATCGTGCAATACCAAACTTAATCAAACTCAACCAAAACGTGTCGCCACCAATATTGCTTACCTCCCCAGAACCATGCAGAACATATTTGAGGAGAGTAGGGCGCAAAAGTCCATTTAATCGCAGTGTACGTTAGGAAAGTCACAGACACCCAAACCTAACCCAAACTGCCCTAACCCATCCTAACGTAGCCAAGCAGATCGTAACGAGCCGAAACCACTATTGCTGGCCTCCCCAAGCTCCAGCAGATTAGAGTATAGCACAGCGTAGGGCAGGAATCCAAGGAATGTCTGTGTACAGCGCGAAAGTCAAAGCTACACTAATCAAACATTACCTAACCTAGCCCAGCCAAACGTAACGTCACTGAACCTAACGCGCCACGGGCACTATTGCTCACATCCCAGTAGTGGCGCAGAGTATAGTAGAGTAATGTATAGCGCAGATATCGATCGAATAGCAGTGTATAGCACAAAAGTCAAGGATATACTATCCTAACCCATCCCAGCTTAATATAACGTAACGCAACATAGCTGAACCAAATGTGCTGAGACAAATGCGGCTGGCCTCTCCAGAGCCAAGCAGAATATACTAGAGCACAGTACAGCGCGGAAAGGTACCAAATAACAATGTATAGCACAAAAGTCAAAGACATCCTATCCTAATTTCTCCTAACCTAGCCTAACCAAACGTAGAACAACTAAACACAACGAGCCGAGATATATATTTCTAGCAACCCAGAGCCTAGTAGAACATATTGGAGTACAGTAGAGCGCAGAAATCCGCCAAGTAGATGTGTACAACATAGAAGCCAAAGACATCCTAACCA
>NW_016912058.1:0-275 GCF_001483705.2 Eufriesea mexicana
GCAGAAGCCCACCGAACAACAGTTTATATCACGAAAGTCAAAGCAACACGGAACCAACCCAAAATAGTATAGCCAAACCAAACGTAGCACAACTCAACCAAACGTGCCGATACCACAATTGCTGGCCACCCATGCCTAACATGCAGCGACAGGCAGAGAACATTAAAGCACAGTGGAGCGCTCAAAGCCACCGAATATTAGTGTATAGCACAGAGGTCAAAGCAATCCCAGCCAAGCATAACCTAACCGATCCCAAACGAATGTGACCTAACCTT
>NW_016912059.1:0-532 GCF_001483705.2 Eufriesea mexicana
TAGACATTTTCGAGTAATATCGACTTGAACTAACTTTCTTGCATAAATACGGAGAAAGATTCTTCTGGCGTGCTATAGCCATTGCAATGCTGTAGGATTTGGCTGGAAAAGACAGTTTTATTGACATTTTCGACTAATATCGTGGTGAGCTAACTTTCTTGCATAAATAAGGAGGAAAGATTCTATTGGGGTACTTTAGCCATTGCAATGCTGTAGGATTTGGCTGGAAAAGACAATTTTATTGACATTTTCGACTAATATCGTGGTGAGCTAACTTTCTTGCATAAATAAGGAGGAAAGATTCTCTTGGCGTACTTTAGCAATTGCAATGCCATAGAATCTGCTGTAAAACTTAATTTTATTGACATTTTCGACTAATATCGTAGTGAGCCAGCTTTCTTGCATAAGTGAGGAGGAAAGATTCTATCGGCGTGTTCTAGCCATTGGATTGCTATAGAATCTGGCGATGGAAAACCCAATTTTATTGTCATTTTCGAATAATATCGTGGTGAGCCATCATTCTTGTATAAAT
>NW_016912060.1:0-4283 GCF_001483705.2 Eufriesea mexicana
CTACACGTTAGGTTGGGATGGTTCGCGTTTGTCTGTGTTAGGTTAGGTCAGGTTAGGATGTGAAGCCCTCTACTTTCCACATTTGCAACTCAATGCTGCGGATTTTCGCGCTCTACTGTGCTTTAATACTATCCGCTTGACGCTGGCGAAGCCAGCAATACTGGTTCCGGCACGTTACATTTAGTTAGGTTACGTTCGGTTATGATACGATGGGTTAGGTTGGGAAAGGGTAGCTTCAACTTTTGTGCTGCGCACAGCCATTCGTTGGATTTCAGCTCTCTACTGTGCTCAAATATTCTCTGCTTGTCTCTGTGGAGGCCATCAATAACGTTCGTGGCACATTTGTTTGAGACATGTCACGTTTGGCTTCGTTGGATTGGAATAGATTTGGTTTGGATGGCTTTGACTTTTGTGATATACACTGCTATTCGGTGGATTTCTGCGCCCTTCAGTGCCTTAATGTTTTCATCTTGGCACTGGGAAGGCCAGCGATAGTGGACTCTGCACGATTGGTTGTGTTAGGATACGATTGGTTAGGCTATGTTTGGCTATGATTGGCTGGGGTTGCTTTGACTTTGTGCTATACAATGCTATTCTGTCGACTCTAGCGTCGTACATTGCTCAGCTATACTCTGCTTGGCTACCGTGCGGCCAGCAATAGCGGTCGTGTGTCCACAGTTTGGTTTACGTTACGTTTGGTTATGATACGTTTGGACAGGTTAGGAGAGTGTAGCTCTGACTTTTGTGCTGTACACTGCTATTCGGTGGATTTGTGCTGTCTACTGTGCTCTAATATATTCTGCATGGACCTGTGGAGGCCAGCAATGATGTCCGTGGCACGATTGATTGAGTTACGTTACGTTTGCTTTGGTTAGCTAAGGATAAGTTTGGTTAGAATGGCTACGTCTTTTGTGGTGCATACTACTGTTGGGTGGATTCCTGCGCTCTGCTGGGCTTTAATATATTCTGCTTGGCTATACAGAGGTCAGCCGTACTGACCTTGGCACGTTACGCTGTGGTTAGTTGCGTACGGCCATGTTACGTTTGGTTAGTGTAGGAGAGGATACCTCCGGCTCCTACGCTGTACACTGCTATTCGGTGTATTTCTGCACTCTACATGTCTCTACGAAACTCCGCTCGAGTCCGTGGAGGCCAGCAATAGTGGTCGCGGCACGTTACATTTAGTTACACACTGCAATGCGCTCGATTTCTACAAACTACTGTGCTGTAGTATTCTCTGCGTGACTCTGTGGAGGCCAAGGATGGCGGCCTCGGCGCGTTAGATTAAGCTACGTTACTTTTGTTTATATAACGGTTGGATAGGTTACGACAGCATAGAGTAGACGTGGGCGGTGTACACTGCTATTCGGTACATTGGCACGATCTACATAGATCTATAATACCCTCTTCGACTCAGTGGAGGCCAGTAATGGTGGACTCGTCACCATAGGCAGTGTCACGCTACGTTCGGTTTGTTTATGCTAGATTGGGTTAGTTTTGGATAGCACTGTCTGTCGTGTTACACTGAGTTATTCGGTGCAATTCTGATCTCTACTGTGGTCCACTATACTGCGCTCGAACCTGGGGAGGGCTGAAATTGTGGTCCGGGTACGTTATGTGGGGTTAGGGTACGTTTCGTCAGGTCATGTTTGCGTTGGTTTTGTCTGAATATATATGGCGTTCGTGGTGTACACTGTAATTCGGTGGGTTCCCGCGCTCTGCTGTGCTCTGCTATACTCCGCTCGACACTGTGAAGGCCAGCAAATAGTGTTCGCGGCACGTTAGGCTCGGACAGTCTACGTGTTGTTTATGTTTGGTTAGGTTTGGTTAGTATAAGTTATCTCTGAATTTAGCGCAATACGGTGCAAATTGGTGGCATTCTGCGTGCCACTGTGCTGAAGTACATTCAGCTTGAGTCTGTGGAGTCCAGCAATTGTGGCCTCGGCACGATATGTTATGTTTTGAAACGTTTATTTATATTAAGTTTGGATAGGTTAGGAAAGAATAAAGTTGACCCTTGTGCCATACACCGCTATCGGGAGCATTTTACGACATACATTACTCTAATATACTCTGCTTGGCTTTGGGAGCGCCTGCAATAGTGGCCCCTACCCGTTGCATTGTGTCAGGTCACTATCGGTTAGGTTGGATCAGGCTAAGTTTGGTTATAATAGCTTTAACTTTCTGTACACTGCTATTCGGTGGGTTTCGGCGCTCTGCTCTACTCTAGTATGTCCTGCATGGCCCAGGAGATGGCAACAATAGCGGTCTCGGCATGTTAGGTTGAGTTAAGCTATGTTTGGTTATGTCACGTTGGTTTGGGTTAGGCAGGTGTAGCGGTGACTCCTCCGATATACACGGCGATTCTATGGGCTTCTGCGTTCTACTCTCCGATAATGTGCTCTGTTTAGCTCTGTCGAGGATAGCAATAGTGGTCGCGGCACTTTAGGCTGAATCATGTTACGTTTGGTTATGTTACGATTGGTTACGTTAGGAGAGGATAGATATCACTTTAGTGCTATGGTCCGATATTAGGTGGAACTCTGCGCCCTACAGTTCTCTAATAATTTCAGCTTGGCTCAGGGAGCGCCAGGAACAGTGGTCTCGGCACGTTATGTTATATCATGTGACGTTCGGTTATGTTGGGCTAGGATAGGTTTGGTCAGGATAGGATTACCTTCAGCGCTGCGCACTGCTATTCGGTGGATTTCGCTACTCTACTGTGATATAATATGTCCTGCATGTCTCTAGGTAGGGCAGCAATAGCGGTCTCGGCACGTGAGCATTATTTCAGCTACGTTCGCATATATTCTATTGGCTTGGGTTAGGCTTAAGTAGTTTTGATATGTCTGATATACACAGAGTTTCTATGGATTTCTGTGTTCTACTCTCCACTAATGTGTTCGCCTTGGCTCTGGGGATGCCATCGATAGAGTTCGCGGCATGTTAGTTTGAGTTAGATTACGTTAGGTTATGTTATGGTAGGATTTGTTACGAGATGATAGCCTTGACTTTAGTAGTATGGTCTGATATTTGGTGGATTTCTGCGACCTACGGTGATCCAATATTTCCAGCTTGACTCTAGGATGGCCATTAATAATGGCCTGGCACGTTATGTTGAATCAGGATATGTAATCCTAGGTTGGGTTATGCATAGTTTGGTTAGAATTGCTGAATCTTTGGTGCTGTACACTCCATTTCCGAGGATATCTGCTATCTACAGATCTCTAGAATATCCTGCTGGGCTCTGGGGTGCGCAGCAAGAGCGATCATGGCACGTTGGGTTGCGTTATTCTATGTTTGGTTATGTTCTGTTGGTTTGGGTTAGTTTTAGGCAGCTTTGACTTTTCTGATATACACTGCGATTCTACGGATTTCTGCGTTGTACTCTTCACTAATGTGCTCTGCTTGGTTTTGTGGAGGTCAACAGTGGCGGCCTCGGGATGTGACGTTGTGTCAAAGTACGTTCGGCTATGTTGGGTTGGGAAAACTTTGGTCTGGTTAGCTTTAACTTTTGTGCTGTACGCTGCTGTCCGGTGCATTTCTGCGCTCTACTCTGACCCAGTATGTCCTGCCTGGCACTGCGGAGAGCAGCAATGGCGATCTCCGCACGCTAGGTGCAGTTACGCTATGTTTGCTTATGTTCTAATCGTTTGGGTTAGGTTTGGGTAGCTACGATTTTTCTGATATACACTGCGGTTTTATGGATTCCTGCGTTGTACTCTCCACTAATGTGTTTTGCTTGGATCAGACGAGGCCACCAATCGCTGTTGCGTCACGTTGGGTGGAGATGGGTTACGCTTGGTTATGTTTCGAATGCCTCGGGTAGGAGAGGGTACCCTTGACTTTTGTGTTATAGTCTGCTATTAGGTGGATTTCTGCGCCCTGCAGGGCACTAATATCTTCAGCTTGGCTCTGGGAAGTACAGCAATAGTGGTCCCGGCACGTTGCGTTGAGTCAGTCTATGTTTGGCTATGTTATGTCAGTTTGGGTTTGGCTCTGGTAGCTCTGTCTATTATGATTTACACTGCGGCCCTATGGACTTCTGCTTTCTACTCTCTACTAATATGTTCTGCTTGAGTTTGGGCAGACCAGCAGTAGTGGTCGCGGCACGAAAGGTTGCGATATGTTGCGTTTGGTTATGTTATGTTTTCTTAACTTAGCAGAGTATATCTCAGACTTCAGTGCTATAGTCTGTCATTAGGTGGATTTCTGCTCCCTACAGGGACATTATGTTTTCAGCTTGGCTCCCGGAATGCCCGGAATAGTTTCCTACGCACGTT
>NW_016912060.1:4988-5285 GCF_001483705.2 Eufriesea mexicana
TGTATTTCAGTGTCCAACTATAAACTAATGTGTTCTGTTTGGCTCTGGGGAGGCCAGCAATAGTGGTCCCGGCACGATAGTTTGATTTATGCTATATTTTGTTATGTTCTGTTTGTTTGGGTTAGGTTTGAGTAGCTTTGACTCTTCAGACATACAATGCCATTATATGTATTTCTGCTATCAGCTCTCTGCTTATGTGTTCCGCTTGGCTCTGGTGTGGCCAGATACAGTGGTCGCGGCACGTTAGGTTTAGATAGGTTACGTTTATTATGTTACGATTGGATATGTTAGGAGAGG
>NW_016912060.1:9374-13086 GCF_001483705.2 Eufriesea mexicana
TGTTTGGGTGGCCTTGACTTTTCCGATATACACTGCGATCTGTGTATTTCTGCGCTCCACTCTCCAATAATGTGTTCCGCTTGACTCTGGGGATGTCAGCAATAGTGTTCGCGGCACGTTGGATTCAGATGGTTTATGTACGTTTACGTTCCGGTTGGTTAGGTTAGGAGAGGTTGGCTTTGACTTTTGTGCTATAGTCTGCTATTAGGTGGATTTCTGCTCCCTACAGTGCACAAATGCATCCAGCTTGGCTCTGGGAAGGCCGGAAATAGTGGTCTATACACGTTATGTTTTGTCAGTTTATGTTCGGTTATTTTCCGTTCGTTAGGGTTGGGTTCGTTTACCTTATGCATTTATGACATACACTGTTATTTTATGGATTTCTGCTTTCTACTCTCCGCTAATGTGCTCTGCTTGGCTCTGGGGAGGCCAGCAATAGTCGTCGCGGCATGTTACTTTGTGTACTGTTACGTTCGGTTATGTTACGATTGGTCAGGTCTGGGGTGAGGATAGCATTGACTTTAGTGCTATAGCCTCCAGTAAAGTAGATTCCTATGCACGACAGTGGTCCGAAATTTGCAGCTTGTCTCTGGGAAGGCCACCAATAGTATTCGCCGCACGTTAGGTTGAGATATGTTGCGTTTTGTCTGGGCCAGTTATGTTGGGCTAGGCAGTTATAGCCTTGGCTTTTCTGTTATACACTGCTATTCCGTGCATTCCAGCGCTCCAATTTGCCCTGCTATAATCAGCTTGGCTCCGTGGATGCCAGGAATAGTGGTTGCGGAATGTTACGTTGCGTTGCGTTACGTCTGGTGAGGTCACGTTAGGCAATGTTTGGCTAGGGTAGTTCTGATCCTTGTGCCATGTACTGCCATTCGGACGACAACTACGCTCTACTGTGCTCAGAACTATTCTGCTTGGTTTTGTGGAGGCCATCGGAGCCATTCGCGGCGAGACAGTCTGACAGGTGCTACGTTCGGCTAGGTGGGGTTAGGACAAGCTGTGTTAGGATATCTATGGCGATTATGGTATACGCTCCTGTACCGCTCACTTCTGCGCTCCATGGTTCTTTACTGTATCCTGGTCGTCTCACGGGACGACAGGAACAGTGTTCGCGTCACGTTAGTTTGCGTTAGGTTACGTTTGGCTATGTCAGGCTCGGTAGGGTTAGGTTAGCATGGCTCAGGCTTCTGTGCAATGCACTGCTATCCTGTGGCTTTCTGTGCTCTGCTGCGCACTACTATATTCTGCTTGTCTCATGACACGAAAAGAATGATGTTCGCGGTACGTTAGGTTGAATTATGTTGCGTTCGATTAAGTTAGCTTAGGCCAGGCGTTGTTATGGTAGCTCTGTCAATCATGCCACCCATTGCCTTTCGCTTGGTTTCGCGTTCTACAGTGATTTACTATACTCTGCTTGGCACTGTGGATGCCAAGGATAGTGATCTGGGCGTGATAGTTACAGTTATGCTGCGTTTGATTAGGATAGGTTGGTTAAGGTTTGGTTACGATAGCTTTAACTTTTGTGCCATAAAACGACTTCGGTGCGTGTCTTTGCGCTCTCCACCGCTCTAGTATGTTCTGCTTGGCGATGGGGTGGCCGGAAATCGTGGCCGCGGCATGTTAGCCTGATTTGGGCTGCGTATGATTAAGTTATGTTGGCATGGGTTATGGTTGAACAGGTTTTACCATTCCGCTGTACACTGCCATTCTATAGACTTCTGCGCTTCACCCTCCTCTAATATGTTCTGCTCGGCGATGGAAAGGCCAGCAATAGTGATCTCGGCACGTTATGTAGAGTTATATTAAGTTTGGCGGTGTTACGTTTGGCTTGGTTAGAATATGGTAGCTACGACTATTGCGCTATGTACTGCGATTCTATTGATATCTGCGCTCTACTCTCCTCCAATATGTTCTGCTTGGCCCTAGGGAGGTCAGCAAAAGTCGCGTAGGCACCTTAGGTTTTGGTACATTCGTTTGGTTATGTTACGCTTTGTCAGGTTAGGTTAGGATATCTTTGACTTTTGTGCTTTACACTGCAATGCGACAGACTTCTGCGTTCTACTGTGCTCTAGTATACTCTGGTTGTCTCTGTGGAAGTCAGCAATAGTGATCTGGGCACGTTAGTTTGGGTTAGGTTACGTTTGGTTTTGTTACGTTTGGCTAGGTTAGGCTATTGTAGCCTAGTCTTCTGTGATATAATCTGCTATTTGGTGGATTTCTGCCCTCTACTGTTTTCTAATATGCTCTGGTTGACACTAGGGAGGCCAGCAATGTTTGTCGCGGCACGTTATGTTGTGTATGTCTGTGTCACGTTTGGTTACGTTAATTTGGGTTTGATTTGGGTATCTTTGACTTTTCCGCTGTACACCGCGACTCTATGGAATTCTGCACTCCACTTGCATCTAATATTTACTGCTTGGCTCCGGGGAGGGCAGCAATAGTGGTGACGGCACGTTAGGTTGTGTCCTGTTACGCTTTGTTATTCTAAGATTGGTTAGCTTAGGATAGGATAGTTACGACTTTCGCGCTATACACTGATATTCGGTGAATTTCTCGGTTCTACTGTGCTCTAACATACCCTGCTTTGCTCTCGGAAATCCAGAAAGGGCGGCGGTGGCTCGCTAGGTCTTCTTAGGTTACGTTTGGTCAGGCTATTTGAGCATGGGTTACGTTCGTACAACTTTGACCTTTCTGCTATATACTGCCCTCTTATTGACTTCTGCGCTCCACTTTCCACCAATATGTCCTGCTTGGCGATGGGGAGGCCAGCAATATTGGCCTAGGCACTTTTGGTTTTGTTAGGTTACGTCCGGGTATGCTACGTTTTTTTACGTCAGGGTAGGATAAATTTGAATTTGTGCTGTACACTGCTTTTCGGATGATTCCTGAGCTTTTCGTTACTATACTATGCTCTACGCGACATTGGGGACGCCAGCAATGGCGGTCGTCGCACGATAGGTTGAGCTAGGTTGCGTTTGGTTAGTTTAGGTTAGGTTAGGTGTGATAAGTGTGGCTCTGATTTTTGTGCTATGCACTGATATTCGGTGCACTTCTGCGCTCTGCTGTGCTCTTATATGTGCTGCTTTGCTCTGGGGAGGCCAGCAATAGTGATCTCGGCACTTCAATTTGAGTTAGGCTACGTTCGGTTGGGTTACGTTAGGTTAGGCTATGGGAGTAAAGCTTCGACGTTTGTGCTATATACTGCTGTTCGGTGCACTTCTGCGCTACACTGTGTTCTAATATGCCCTGAGTCGATCAGGTGATGCCAGCAATTGTGGACGTGGCACGTTAGGTTGCTTCGGATTACGTTTGGTTATATCAGGTTAGGTTAGGTTTTGTCATGATGTCTTTGACTTCTGTGCCATTCACTGCAATGCGGTCGATTTATACGCTCTACTTTGCTGTAGCATATTCTGCTTGTCTCTGCGGAGGCCAGCAGTAGTGTTCTCGCTACGATAGTTTGAGTTAGGTTACGTTTGGTTAGATTACATTACTTGGGGTTTGGTTTGCAGGCTTCCACTTTCGTGGTATACACTGACATTCGGTCAATTCCTATGCTCTACTGTTCCCTACTTTACTCTACTCGACTCGATGGAGGCCAGCAGTAGTGGTCGCGGCACTTAGGTTCAGATATGTTACGTCTCGCTATGTTAGGTGAGTATATGTTAGGACGGGGTATCTTCGACTTTTGTGCTATACGCTGCCATGC
>NW_016912060.1:13363-30834 GCF_001483705.2 Eufriesea mexicana
TGGATTAGGTTCGGATAGCTTTGACTTTCTCGGCAAAGACTGTTATTCGCAGGATTTCTCCGCTGTACTCTGCTCTACTATGCTCAGCTCGACCGTGGGGAGGCCAGCAATAGTAGTTGCAGCACGATAGGTTTTGTTAAGTTACGTTTGTGTATCTTACGGTTGGTTAGGTTAGGGGAGGATAGTATTGACTTTTGTGCTATGCGCAGCCATTCGGCGGATTTCTGCATTCTCCTCTGCTGGACTATACTCTGCTCGACTCTGGGGAGGACAGAGATTGTTGTCTCACCACGTTAGGTTGAGCTTGGTTACGTTTGGTTAGGTTACGCTTGCTTGGGTTAGGTCTGGATAGCTTTGACTTTCAAGGAATAGAATGCTGTTCGCTGGATTTCTGGGCTGTACTGTTCTCTACTGTGCTCTGCTCGACTGCGGGGTTGCCAGCAATAGTGGTCGTGACACTATTGGTTGTGTTAAGTTACGTTTGCTTAGGGAAGGTTGGGTCAGGTTTGGTAGTAATGGCTTTGACCTTTGAGCCGTGCACTGATATTCGATTGATTTGTTCGCTGTACTGTGCTCTAGTATGTTCTGTTTGACACTGGAGAGGCCAGAGTGGTCTTTTCTCATTAAGTTTAGTTAGTCCTCGTTTGGCTTGGTCAGGTTAGGTCATATTAGGTTAGGATTCATTTGTCTTTTGTGCTATAGGCTGCTGTTTGTTGGCTATCTGCGTTCTACTGTGCTCCACTATATTCCGCTTTGCTCTGGGGATCCCAGCAATAGTGGTCTAGGCACGTTAGGTTGTGTTATGCAGCGTTTGGATAGGTTACGTTACTTTGGGTTACGTTACGAGAGCTGTGACTTATGTGCTCAGCACCGATATTCTATGGACTTCTTTACTCTACTGCGCTGTATCATATTCTGCTTTTCTCTGGGGAAGCCAGTGATAGTGGCCGTGGTACGCAAAGTTTTGTTATTCTACTTTTGGTTAGGTTGGGTTAGGTCTTGTTAGGTTGGGATATCTGTGACTTTTTTGCTATAGAATGCTATTTGGCGGGTCTCAGCGCTCTACTGTGCTCTAATCTACCCTGCCGGCATCTGATGAGTCCAGCAATAGTGGTCTTGCCACGACAGGTTTTTTGAAGCTACGATTGGTTAGGTTATGTTAGTATGTGTTACGTATGGATTGCTTTGACTTTCGTGGCATAAACTGTTTTTCGGCGGACTTCTGCTCTCTACTGTGCTCTAGTATGTTCTGCTTGGCTCTGGGGGTGCCAGCAATAGTGGTCTCGGCAAGATAGGTTGAGATAGTTAAAGTTTGGTTACGTTACGTTTGGTTAGGTTAGTATAGGATAGCGTTGACGTTTGTGATATACACTGCTATACAGTGAACTGCTGCGCTCTGATGTGATCCAATGTGTTCTGCTTGGAACTGGGGAAGCCAGCTATAGCGTTCTCGGCACGCTAGCTTGAGTCACGTTACGTGTGGCTCGGTTAGGTTAGGTTAGGTTTGGTTTGGACAGCCTCGACGTTTGTGCTGTACACAAATGTTCGGTCGATATCTGCCCTCTGCATTACTCTGCCCTCCTCTGATTTTCTCTGGGAATTCCAGCAATAGCGGTCGCATCGCGTTTGGATAAGTTACGTCACATTATGTTGGTTAGGTTAGGTTATGTTTGGTAAGGATGGCATCGACTCTTGTCCTTTACACTGCGATTCGTTGGATTTGTGCACTCCGCTGTGCTATAGTATTTTCTGCTTGGCTGTTGGGAGGACAGCAGCTGTGCCCACGGCACTTTTGGCAGAGATAAGTTGCGTTTGGTTATGTTACGTTTGGTATTGTTGGGATAAGGTAGCTTTGGCTTTTGTACTATACACTGGCATTCGGTGGATTCCTGCGCTCTACATTACTCTATTATACTCTGCTTGACTCTCAGGATGTCCGCAATCGAAGTTGTGGCACGTAAGGCTGAGTTATATCACGTTCGGTTACGTTAATGTGGTTAGGTTGCATTAGCTTTGACTTTTCTGATGTGCACCGCGATTCTCTGGATTTCTGCGCTCCACTCTCCTCCAATATATTCTGCTTGGCTCTGGCGAGGCGAGCAATAGTGGTGGCGGCACGTTAGATAGGGTCTGGTTACTCTTGTAATGTCACGATTCGTTAGGTTAGGACAGGATAGCTATTACTTTTGTGCTGTGCATTGATATTCGGTTGTTTTCTCCATTCGACTGGGCTCTGATGTGCCATACTTTGCTCTGGGGTGGCCAGAAATAGTGGCCAAGGCACGTTAGGTTTTGTTAGGTTACGTTTTGTTGTGTAATGCTACCATGGGTTACTTTTGGATAGCTTCGACCTTTCTGCAAAACACTGTCATTCTATTCACTTCTGCGCTCCATTCTCCTCCAGCACATTCTGCATGGCGATGTGGAGGACAGCAATATTGGTCTAGGCACGTTAGGTTTTTTGGGCTTCGTTAGGGTATGCTACGTTCGGTTGGGTTAACAGATGATAATTTTGACTTCTGTGCTATACACTGCGTGTTTGAGGATTCCTGCGCTCTTCGATCCTCTGCTGTACTCCACTCGACTCTGGGGATGCCAGCAATGGCGGTCGTGGCACGATCGGTTGGGTTAGAATACGTTTGGCTAATTTAGGTTAGGTTAAGTTTGATCAGTGTGTCTTTGACTTTTGTGCTATACACTGCCCTTAGTATGATTTCTCCAATCTACTGTGCTCTAATATACCCTGCCTTGCTCTGGGGTGGCCAGAAATAGTGGCCGCGGTACGTTTGGTAGGGTTAGGTTACGCTTTACTAGGTTATGTTTGTTTGGGTTAGGATGGGATATTTCTGACTCTTGTGCTGTACCCTGAAGTGCGGTGTATTCCTGCGCTCCACATTGCTCTACCATACTCCGCTCGACTCCGGTGTGGACAGTGATAATTGTCTCGGCACGAAAGGTTGAGCTAGGATACGTTTTGTTAGGTTATATTAGGTCTGGTTAGGTTAGGATATCTATATCAAATGTGCTACACACTGAAACGCCGCGGATGCCTCTGATCTTTTGTGCCGTAATGTATTCTGCTTGGCTCTAGGGAGGTCAGCAGTAGCGGTATAGGGCGGATAGATGGAGTTAGGTTACGTTAGGTTATGCTAGGCTTGATTTTGTTACGTTAGGATAGCATTGACTTTCGTGGTATACACTGTTATTATGTGGACTTCTGCGCTCTACCGTGATCTACTGCATGCTGCTTGGCCCTGTTGCGCCCAGCAATATTGGTCACATTGCGTCAGGTTGAGTTAGGTTACATTTGGTTACGTTACGATTTGTTAGGCTGCGGGGGGGGGCTAGCTTTGACTTTTGTGCTTCACACTGCAATGCGGCGGATTTCCGCGCAATTCTGTGCTCTACTATACTCTTTTCGTCTCGAGGAATGCCAGCAACAGTGTTCATGGCACGATAAATTTTGTTAGGCTACGCCTGGTAATATCACGCTTTTGCAAGTCAGGATGGGATAGCTTTGACTTTTGTGCTATGCTCTGCTTTTCGGTCCGTATCTGCGCTCTACATTGCTCCAATGTGTCCTGCTTGTCTCTGGGGAAGCCAGCAGTATTGTTGTCGGCACGTTAGTTTGAGTTATGTTACGTTTGGTTAGGTTAGGCTTGTTTGGGATAGGTTGGGATATCTTTGACTTTCGTACAATTCGCTGCCATTCTTTGGACCTCTGCGTACAACTCTCCTCTAATATGCCATGCTTGGCACTGTGGAGGCCAGCAACAGAGGTCCCGGCACTTTGGGTTGCGGTGTATAACGTTCGGTTACGTTACGTTTGGTTAACTTAGGATTGGATACCTTTGACTTTTATGGTATACACCGCTATTTGGTGGACGTCAGCGATGTGCAGTGCTCTAATATGCCCTGCGTATCCCTCGGGAGGCCAGCAATATTGTTCACGGCACGTTATTTTCAACTATGTATCGCTCGGCTTGGCTAGGTTAGGACAAGCCAGATAAGGTTGTCTTTGTCTTTTGTGCCGCACACGGCAGTGCAGCGAATTACTGCGCTCCACTGTAACCTAGTATCTTCTGCTTGGCTCTGGGGAGGCCAGCGGTGGTGCCCTCGGCACGCTAGGTTGGCTTAGGCTACGCATGCCTCGGCTAGGTTAGGATATGTTTGGTCAGGATAGCTTTGTCTTTTGTGCTATACACTGCCATTCGTTCGATATCTGTGAAAGGCATTGCTCTACTAGCGTCTGCTTGTCTCCGTGGAGGCCAGCAATAGCAGTCGTGACACGTTTGGTTGTTTTATGTTACGCTTGGTCAGGTTAGGATAGGTCTTGTTTGGTAAATGTGGCTGTGACCTTTGCGCTATAAACAGCTATTCGGTCGATACCTGCGTTCTGTACATCTCTACTGTGCTCTGCTCGGCTCTCGGGAGTCCAGATATAGCGGTAGCGTCACGTCGGCTAGAGCTTGATTATGTTCGGTTAGGTTAGGACACGTTTGTTTAGGTTAGGACTGGATAGCTTTGACTTTAGTGCTATATACTGCCATTCGTTTGATATATGTGCGCTGAATTGCTCTAGTAGCATCTACATGAATCTGGGGAGGCTAGAATTAGCGTTTGGCTGAGACAGGTTACGTTTGGTTTGGTCAGATTAGGATGAGTTTGATTAGGATGCCGTTGACCTTTGTGCTATACACTGCTATTCTTTTCACTTCTGCGCTCCACATTGCTCTACTATACTATGATCGAATCTCCGAAGGCCAACAATGGTGGTCAAGGAAAGGCAGGCTGAGCTAGAGTAAGTTAGGTTTGGTTAGGTTATGTTGCGTTAGGTTATCATAACTTTGACTATTGTGCTACACACTGCTGCTCTATTGACTTCTGTGCCCTACTGTGCGCTATCTCACTCTGCTTGCCTCTGCGGGCGCCAGGTATAGTGGTCGCCACACGTTAGATTCAGTCATGTTACGCTTGTTCATACCATTTTTGTATATGTTTGGCGGGGATAGCATTTACTTTTGTGCTATACGCTGTTATTCGGTGGATTTCTACGCTCCACTGTGACCTAATTATCTCTTCTCTGCTCTGGGGTCGCCAGCAATGGCGGTCGCGCCACGTTAGGCTGCGTTATGATACGTTTGGGCACGTTAGGTTAGGTTAAGTTTGGTTGGGACTGCTTTGACATTCTCTGCAATAAACTGCAATGCGGTGGATTTCTGCGCTCTCTTGTGCTCTTGCATATTCAACTTGGCTTAGCGGAGGCCAGCAACAGTGGGCTCGGCACGTTAGGTTGTTTTATGTTACGTTTGGTTATGTTTGGTTAGCGTGGGTTATGTTAGAATATCTTTGACTTTTCCGCTGTTCATTGCCATTCTATGGACTCCTGCTCTCTACACACCTATAATGTGTTCTGCTTGGCGATGGGAGACCTGCAACAGTGGTCTCAGCTCTTTAGGTTTCGTTAGTTTACGTTTGGCTTGTTTAGGTTAAGTCAGGTTGGGTCTGGATTTCTTTGACTTCTGTGCATTACACTGCAATTTGGTGGTTTTCTGCGCTCTCCTGAGATCCAGTATATTCTGCTTGTGGCTGGTTATGCAGGCAACAGCAGCCTCGGCACGCCAGTTAAGGTTAGGCTGTGTTTGTTTATATTAGGTTTGGGTATGTTATTATAGGATAGAACTTACCTTTGCGGTATAAACTGCTATTCGGTGGATTCGTACGCACTAAATTGCTCCACTGTACCCTCCTCGATTCCTCGGGAGGCCAGCAATAGCGGTCTCCGCACGTTAGGTTGGGTTGTGTCACGTTCGGCTTGGCTAGGTTAGTTAACGTTTGGTTAGGATATCAATAGGTTTCTGCGATCTACTGTGCACTATAGTGTGCTGTTTGGCTCTGCGGAGGGCAGCAATAGTGGTTACGGCACGCTAGGTTGAGGAAGGTCACGTTCGGTTGTGTCACGCTTTGTTAGGATAGGAGAGGATACCTACGAATTAAAAGCTATAGTCTGCTATTCGGTGGATTCCTGCGCTCTACTGTGTTCCAGTATGTCCTGCTTGGCTCTGAGGAGGGCAGCAATAGCGGTCTCGGCACATTAGTATGAGACAGGCTATGCTTCGTTATATTCTGGCGGTTTGGGATAGGCGTGGGTAGCTTTGATTTTTCTGATATGCACTGCGATTATATGGATCTCTGCGTTGCACTCGCTACTAATGTGCTCTGCTTGGCTCTTTGGTTGCCAGCAATAACGGTCTCGGCACGTTAGGTTGAGTTGGGCTGCGTTCGGTTGTGTTACGATTGGTTAGGTCAGGAGAGGGTAGCTAAGACTTTAGTGCTATAGTCTGCTATTAGACGGACTTCCGCGACATAAAGCGCTCTGATGCCTCCAGCTTGTCTCCGGGAGGACCAGCAATTGTTGCCTCTGCATGTTACATAGTATCAGGTTACGTTCGGTTAGGTTGGGTGAGGCTAAATTTTGTCAGGACAGCTTTAAGTTTTGCATTGTATACTGCTACCCGGTGGATTCCTGCGATCTACTGTGCTCTAGTATGTCCTGCTTGGCTCTGTGGAGGGCAGCAATTGTGGTCTCGGCACGACAGATTTATTTATGCTTTGTTTGGTTGTTTTCCGTTTGTTTGGGTCAGGTTCGTGTAGCTTCGACTTTTTTCATATACACGGCGATTATATGGGTATCTGCGTTCTACTCTCTACTAGTGTGTCCGGCTTGGCTCTGGAGTGGCCAGCAATAGCGGTCGCGGCACGTTGGATTGCGGTAAGTTACGTTTGGTTATATTACGATTGGTTAGGTTAGGAGATGATAATTGTGACTTTAGTACTTTAACCTGCGATTAGGCGGATTCCTGCGCCACAGAGTGCTCTAATGCCTTCAGCTTGGCACTGGGAGTGCCAGCAATAGCTGCCTCAGCACGTTATATTTTGATGGGTTGCGTTCGGGTACGTTGGGTCAGGCTAAATTTTGTCAGGATAACTTTACCTTCTGTGTTGTACACTGCCATTCAGTGAATTTCGGCGCTCTACTGTTCTCTAGCATGTCCTGCTAGGCTCTGGGGGAGGGGGATACAACAATAGCGTTCTCGGCACGTTAGGTAAGGTCAGGCTATATTTGGTTTCTTTCTGTTGGTTCCGGTTGGGCATGGGTAGCTCTTACGTTTCCGATATTCACTGCGATCGTATTCATTTCTGCATTCTACTCTCCACTAACGTGTTCCGCTTGACTCTGTGGTGGCCACCAATAGTGGTCGAGGCACGTTAGGTAGAGTTGGGATACGTTTGGTTATGTTACGGTTGGTTAGGTTAGGAGAGGATGGCTTTGACTTTAGTGCCGTAATCTGCTGCTAGGTGGACTACTGCGCCCTACAGTGCTCTAACGTATCCAGCTTGGTTCTAGCAAGGCCAGCAAGGGTGGTCTCGGCACGCCATGATAATATAGGTTACGTTCGGTTAGGTTGGGATATTCTAAGTTTTGTGAGGGATGCTTCAACTCCTGTGAAGTACGCTGCTATTCAGTGGATTTCTGCGCTATACTGCCGTCTATTCTGTCCTGCGTGGCTCTGAGGAGGACAACAATTGCGGTCTCGGAACGCTATGACTACTCAGGCCATATTCTGTTATATTCCGGTGGTTTGGGTTAGGTTTGGGTAGCTTAGACTTTTCTGACAAACACTGCGATTATATGGACATCTGCGGTTTACTCTCCACTAGTGCGTTCCGCTTCACCCTGGGGGGCGAGTAATACTGGTCACGGCACGTCACGTTGAGTTAGGTTACTTTCGGCTATGCTACGGATTGTTTTGTTAGGAGAGGATACTTTCGAGTTTATTGCCATAGTCTGCTATTAGGCGGATTCCTGCCCCCTGCAGTGCTTTAGTATTTGCTGCTTGGCTCTGGGAAGGCCAGCAACAGTGGGGTTGTCGCATAATGTTGAGTCACGTTACGTTCCCTTGGGTTAGGTTGGCCCATGTTTTGTTAGGATAGCTTTAACTTTTGTACTTCACACTGACATTCGGTGGATTTCTGCGCTCCACTGTGCTCCAGTATGTCCTGCTTTGCTCTGGTGGGCAGCAATAGCGGTCTGGGCACGATAGGCTGAGCTAGACTACGTTCGTATATATTCTGCTGGTTTCGGTTAGGTCTGGGTGGCTATGACTTTTCTCATCTACACTGCGACTCTATGGATTTCTACGATCTGGCCCCAACAGTCGTGCTCTGCTTTGCTTTGGGGAGGCCATCAATAGTGGTCGCGGCACGTCACGTTGAGTCAGCTTACGTTCGGTTAAGTTGTGTTGGGATAAATTTGGTTAGGCAAGCTTCAACTATTGTGCTGTGCACTGCTTTTCGGTGAATTTCTGCGTCCTACTGCGCTCTAGTATGACCTGCTTGGTTCTGGGGAGGGCAGCAATTGCGGTCTCGGCACGTTAGGTTGAGTGCTGCTATGTTCGTTTATGATCTGTTGGTTTGGGTTAAGCTCGGGTATCTTTGAGTTTTCAGATATACACTGCGATTATATGCATTCCTACGTTCTGTCTCCACTAGCATGTTCTGCTTGACTCTGGGGAGTTCAGCAAAAGTGCTCGCGGCACGATAGGTTTTGTTATGTTGCGATGGGTTACGTTAGCGAAGGATAGCTTTGGCTTTAGTGCTATGGGCCGTCATTAGGTGGTTCTCTGCGCCCTACAGTTCTCCAATATTATCAGGTTGGCCATAGGAAGGACAGGAATGGTAGCCTCGGCACGTTACGTTTAGTCAGGTTACGTTCGGCTGGATTGGGTTATGCCATGATTTGTTAGGATAGCTTAAACCCTTGTGCTGTACGCCGCTGCTATGTACATTTCTGTGATGCACTGTGCTCTAATATATCCTGCTTGGCTCTGGGGCGGGGGAAGAGATAGTGGTTTCGGCACGATAGGTTGAGTTATGCTGTTTAGCTATATTGTGTTGGATTGGATTAGGTTTGTGTAGCTTTGTCTTTTCTGGTACACGCGAGGATTCTATGGATTTCTGCATTCTACTCTCCACTAATGTGTTCTGATTGGCTCTGGGGAGCGCAGCAATAGTGGTCGCAGCACGATAAGTTGAGTTACGCTACGCTTGGTTGTGTTTCGGTTGGTTGTGTTCGCAGAGGATACCTTTGATATCAGTGCTGTAGTCTGATATTAGGTTAATATCTGCGCCCTACAGTGCTCTAATATTATCAGCTTGGCTCAGGCAAGGCCTGCAATAGGGTCCTCGGCATATGACGTTAGATCAGGTTACGTTCGGTTAGGTTGGGTTAGGGTAAGTTTGGATAGGACAGCTTTATCTTTTGCGCTGTACACTGCTATTCGGTGGATTTCTAAGCTCTTCTGTGCTCCGGTATGAACTGCTTGGTTCTGAGGAGGGCAGCAATAGCGGTATCGGCACGTTAGGTTGAGTTAAGCTATGTTTTACTATGCCCTGTTCGTTTGGGTTATGCCTACGTGCCTTTGACTTCTTTGCTGTACCCGTCGATTCTACGGATTTCTGCGATCTGCTCTGAAACAATGCGTTCTGCTAGGCTCTGGGGTTGCCAGCAGTAGTGCTCGCGGCACGTCAGCTTGAGTTATGTTACGTTTTGTTATGTTACAGTTGGTTAGGTCAGGAGAGGATAGGTCTGACTTTAGTGCCATAGTCTTCTATAAGGTGGGCTTCTGCCCCCTACAGTGCTCTAATATGTTCACCTTGGCTCTAATATGGCCAGCAATAGTGGCCCCAGCACGTTAGGTTGAGCTAGGTTACATTTCGTTAGGTTATGTTCAGTTAGGTTACGTTCGGTTATGTTACGGTTGGTTAGGTTTGGAGAGGATAGCTTGGTTTTAGTTCTATAGTCTGCTATTAGGTGGATTTCTGCGCCGTAGAGTGCATTAATATTATCATCTTGACTCTGGGAAGACCAGAAATAGTGGTCTCGGCACGTTACGTTGGGTCAGGTTACGTTCGGGTGGGTTGGGTTGGAACATATTTTGTAAGGATGTATTTAACTTTTGTACTGTGCACACCTATTCGGTGGACTTCTGCACTCTACTGTGCTGTAGTATGCCCTGCTTGCCTCTGGATAGTGCGGAAATAGCGGTCTCGGCACGTTAGCTCGATTGAGGCTATGTTCGCTTATGCTCTGTTGGCTTGACTCAGGCTTGGGTATCTTTGTAGTTCCAGATATACACTGGAATTATATGGATTTCTGCGTTCTACTCTCCGCTGACATGTTCCGCTTGGCTCCGGGGAGGTCAGTAATAGTGCTTGCGCCACGTGAGGTTTATTTATGTTATGCTTGTTTATGTTACGATTGGTTAGGTTAGGAGTGCATGGCTTTGACTCCAGTGCTATAGCCCGCTATTATGTGGATTTCTGCACACTACCGTGCTTTAATATTATCAGCTTGGCTATGGGATGGCCAGCAATTGTGTCCTCGGCGCGTACCGTTTAGACAGGTTACTTTCGGTTACGTTGGGTTAGGCTATGTTTGGTCAGGATAGCTTTATCTTTTGTGCCGTACACTGTCATTCCGTGGATTTCCTGCCTTCTACTGTGCCCTAGTATATCCTGCTTGGCTCTGGGGAGGGCAGAAGTTGCGGTCTCGGAACGTCAGTTTGAATTAGGCTGTGTTTGGTTATGTTCTGTTGGTTTGGGTTAGGCTTGCGTAGCTTGGACTTTTCTTATATGTAATGCTACTGTGTGGATTTCTGCGCTCCGCTCTCCACAAACATGTTCTGCTTGGTACTGGGGGGGGGGGATGCAGCAGTAATGCTCGCGGCAGTTTATGTTGAGTTGGGCTACGTTTGGTTAGGTCGAATTAGTTTGGGTTAGGATCGGATTGCTTTAGCTTTCCTGCTTTACACTGCGATTCTATAGATTTCTGAGTACTACTATCCTCTACTATGTTCCGCTCGGCTCTGTGGAGGCCAGCAATAGTGGTCGCGTTAGGTAGATTTATGTTACATTTGGTTAGGCTATGTTAGTGTTGGTTAGGTTTAGATAGCTTTGACTTTTCTGTTATACACTGCGATTCCACGTATTATTGCGCTGTGCTATCCTCTAATTTATTCTGCCGTGCTCCGGTGATGCCAGCAATAGCGGTCGCGGCACGATGGGGTGATCTGTGTTACGCTTGGTTACATTACATTTGGGTTGGTTAGGACAGTGTAGCTTTGACTTTCGTGCCGTAAATTGTTACTCAGAGGATTTCCGCGCTCCACTCTGCTCTACTATGTTCTGCTTGTCACTGGGTAGTCGAGCAATAGTGGTCGCGGCACGTTAGGTTGTGTTAGGTTACGTTCGGTTACGTTACGTTATGCTAGATTTGCGTAGGGGAGCTTTGGCTTTCGTACTATATACCGTTATACGATGGATTTCTGCGCGCTGGTGGTATCTGCTATACTCTGCTTGCCCCTGTCGAGGCCAGAAATAGTGGTCGAGGCACGCTACTTTGCGTTAGGCTACATTTGGCTGGGTTATGTTGGCTTGGGTTAGGTGTGTGTGTCCTTGACCTTTCTGCTGTACACCTCGATTCTATGGATTTCTAAGCTCTACTCTCCTCTACTAAGTTTTGCACGGCTCTCAGGCGGCGAGCAATAGTGTCCGCGGCACTATAGGTTGTGTTATGTTACGTTCGGTTATGTTACGATTGATTAGGTTGGGATAGGATAACCTTGAGTTTTGTTCTGTACGCTGCATTGCGGCGGATTTCTGCCCTCTACTGTGGTCTAGTGCACAGTGCATGGCTCTGTGGAAGCGGGAAATGGTGTCCTCGGCACGTTAGGCTGCGTTAGGTTACTTTCGGTTATGGTACGTTTGGTTATGTTAGGATAGGGTAGCATTGACATTTGTGCTATACTCCGCGGTGCTATGGATTTCTGCGCTCTACTCCCATCTCATATGCTCTGTTTGTCTCTTGGAGGTTAGCAATGGTGGCACGTTAGGTTGGTGTAACTTACTCTAGGATGCGTTACGCTTGGTTAGGTTAGGATAGGATAGCTTCGACGTTTGTACCATACACTGTTATTCGGTTGATTGCTGCGCTATGTTGTGCCCTAGGATTTTCTGCTCGGCTGTGTGTAGTCCAGCAGTAGTGCCCTCTGCACGTCAGTCTGAGCTATGTCACATTACTTTAGGTTAGGATCAGGTAGCTTAGACTTTGTGCTATGCTCTGCAGTTTGGTGAATTTTTGCCCTCTACATTACTCTAATGTACTGTGCTCGACTATCGGGACGCCAGCAATAGCGGTCCTTTTACGATGCATTGGGTCATATTACGCTCGGTTTGGTTAGGTTACGTTTGGTTAGTATGGGATAGCTTTGACTTGTGTGCCACAAAGTGCCATTTCCTGGGCTCCTCCGCTCAAGTGTGCGCTGCAAATCTGTACTTGTTTACAGGGACGCTGGCAATAGTGGTCGAGGCACGCTACGTCGTGCTCGTCTGTGTCAGGTTCGGTTCTCTTCGCCTGTGTTAGGTTAGGATGTCTTTGGCTCTTGTGCTATAAAATGCAATGCGTATTAGTATTGTCTTCGCCTGTGTTAGGTTAGGATGTCTTTGGCTCTTGTGCTATAAAATGCAATGCGTATTAGTTCTGCGTTCAACTTTGCTCTATTATATTCTGCTTAGATGTGGTGTGGGAAGCAATAGTTGTGACGGCACGCTAGGCTGAGTTAGGTTAAGCTTGGTTAGGTTATGTTAGCATGGGCTATGTTTGGACAGCTTTGACCTTTCTAGCATACACTGCCGTCATTTGTCCTCTGCGTTTCACTCTCCACTGATATGTTCTGCTTGGCGATGGGGAGTCCGGCAACAGTGGTCTAGCCACGTTAGGTTGTGTTAGTTTACATTTGGTTATGTCACATTACATGTTATGTTACATTTGGTAAGGATAGGTCAGGGTACCTTTGACTTTCCTGCTGTAAACAGAATTGCGGTGGATTATTGCGCTCTACTTTGACCTAGTATACTCCGCTTGGTACTGGAGGGGCAACCAATAGTGGTCTCGGCTCCCGAGGAAGAGCTATGCTAGGAACCGGTGTGTCACGTTTGGTTACGTTAGGATAGGCTTGCTTCGACTATTTCGCCGCGTACTGCGATTTTATGAATTTCTGCGCTCTACACTCCTCTAATATGTACGGCTTGGCTCTGGGGAGGCCCGCATTAGCGGTCGTGCCACGTTGGGTTGAGTTAAGTTACGTTTGGATACGTTATGCATGGTTATGTTAGGCTAGGATAGCTATGACTACTGTGCTATGCACTGCTGTTCAGTGGCTTTCTGCGCTCTACTGTGCTGTAGTATGTTCCGCTTGTCCCTGGTGAATCCAGTAATAGCGGTCTCGGCACACTAGGCTGAGTTAGGATACGATCGATTATGTTACGTTAGTTGGTGTCAGGTATGGATAGCATTGACTTCTCTGCCTATGCGCAGCCATTCGTTGGGCTTCTACGCTCTACTCTCCTCTAATACGTTCTGCTTGGAGACGGGGTTGCCAGCAATGGTGGTCTAGGCACGTCATGTTCGATTAGCTTACGTTTGGTTATGCCACGTCTTGTTAGGTTAGGATGGGGTAATTTTGACTTTTGTGCTATACACTGCTTTTTGATGGATTTCTACGCTATACATTGTTCTACTATACCCTGCTCGACTATGGGAAGGGCAGTAATGGCGGCGCCCGCACGCTAGTTTGGTTTATACTACGTCTGGTTATGTTGCGTTTGGTCAGTGTAGGAGAGGATAGCATTGACTTTAGTGCTATATACAGCTATACAGATGATCTCTGCGCGCAACTGATGTCTGATATGGCATAGTTTGGCTGAGGGAAGGAAGCAATAGTGGTCCCGGCACCTTATGCTGGGTCAGGCTACATTTGTTTGGGCTAGGTTACGTCAGGCTAGGTTAGGTTACCATTGACTTCTGTGCTTTACAATGCAACGCCGTCGACTTCTGTGATCTACTGCGTTCTGGTATATTCTATTTAGCTCTGGGGAGGGCAGCAGCAGTGGTGTAGGTATGTTTATGTGGAGTTAGGTTACGTTTGGTTATGCTATGTTTGGCTAGGTTATGTTAGGACTGCTTTGACTTTTGTGCTATACACTGCTATTCTATGGATGTCTGCGATCTACTGTCCTCTTTAATGCTCTGCGTGGCTCTTCGGATGCCAGCTATACTGGTCGTGGCACGTTAGGTTGTGTTATGTTGCGTTTGGTTGGGTTACGCTATTCTGGCTTATGTTAGGTTAGCTTCGACTATTGTGTTCAGCACTGCTATCACATGTCCTTCTGGGCCCTACTGTGCTCTACCATATTATGATCGTCTCTGCCGGACGCAGCGAATAGTGCTATCGGCTCGTTAGGTTTAGTCTGGCTACGTTTGGTTAGGCCAGGTTGGTGTATGTTTGGTTATGATGGCTATGACTTGTGTGCGATACACTGGTATTCCTTGGATTTCTGCGCTCTACTGTGCCCTGGTATATCCTGCTTGGCACTGGTGTGCCCAGAAGTTGTGGTCTCGGCACGTCAGGTTTAGTTAGTCCACGTTTGATTTGGTTAGGTTATGGCAGGTTTGGTTAGGGCATACATGACTTTTCTGCTACTCGCTGCTATTTGGTGGTTCTCTGTGCTCTTCTGTGCTCCAGTATATTCTCCATGGCTCTGGGTATAGGAGCAATAGTTGTCTCGGTACGTTAGTCTATGCTATGTCGCGTTTTGTTATATTACGTTTGGACAGGTTAGTGTAGGATAGCTGTGACTTTTGTGTTATACGCTGCCATTCGTCGTATTTCTACGCTCTGCATTGCTCTACCTTGCTCTGCATGACTCTGTGGATGCTAGTAATAATGTTGCCGGCACGTTAGCTTGATTTAGGCAGCGTTTGGTTTTGTCAAATTTGGTTAGGGTAGGAGAGGATATCATTGACTTTTGTGCCACATACTGCTATTTGGTGAGCTGCTGCGCTATACTGTGCTCTACATTGCTCTGTCTGGATCTGGTTTGGCCAGCAATAGCGGTCTCGGCACGTTAGGTTGAGTTAGGGTACGTTTCGCCAGTGTCTCTTTGTTTGGGTTAGGTGCGGATAGATTTGACTTTCTTGAATATGCTCTGCTCAACTTTGGTGAGGCCAGCAATAGCGGACGTGGCAGGTTTGGTTGATATAAGTTACGCTTGATTATGTTAGGTTTGGTTAAGTTTAGTTAGGACAGCTTTGACCCTTAAGCTATACACAGCTATTCGTTAGATTTCTGCGCTCTCCGTTGCTCTACTATACTCTGCGCGACTCTGCGGAGGCCAGTAATAGTGGTCTGGGTACGCTATGTTGAATTAGGATCCATTTGGTAAGGTTATATTACCTTTGGTTTCGTTTGGAAGCTTCGACTTTTCTGCTGTACACAGCGAATGTATAGATTTCTACGCACTAGTCTCCTCTATTATGCTCTGCTTGCCTATGGGGAGGCCAGCAATTGTAGCGGTGATACGTTTGCCTCAGCTTGGTTACGTTTGGTTATGTTAGGTTTAGCTAAGTTTGGTTATGATGGCTTTGACTTTTGTGCCAGACACCACTCTACGGTGGATATCTTTGCTCTACTGTCTTCTAATATTCTCTGCTTGGGCCTGAGAAGGCAAGCAATCGTGGTCGCGGTACATTACGTAAAGTTCGGCTACGATAGGTGAGATTATGTTAGTTTGGTTTAGGTTAGGGTGTCTTTCACTTTTTTGATGTACACTGAGACTCTATGGATTTCTGCTCCCTACTCTCTTCTAATATGTTCTGCTTGGCTCCTGTGGAGGCCTGCATTGTGTGGTGGCGCACTGCAGGTTGAGCTTGGGTACGCTTAGTGGTGATACGATTGGTTAGGTTAGGATATGGTACCTTTGACTTTTGTGCCATACACTGATTTTCGGTGGATTTCACCGCTATACTTTGCCCTAATACGCTCTGCTTTGCTCCTTCGAGGACAGAAACAGGGACGCGCCATGCTAGGTTATGTTAGGTTGTGTTCGGTTAGGTTAGGTTAGGCTATGTTTTGATGGAGCGACTTTTACTTTTGTGCTTTACACTGCAATTTGGAGCCTTCCTGCCCTCTGCTGTGCTCCAGTGAATTCTGCTTGTCTCTGGGGATGCAAGCAATTGTCGTCTCGGTACGATAGGTTGAGTCAAGCTGCGTTCCGTTATGCTACGTATGGCAATACTAGGATAGGGTAGCTTCGGCTATTGTGCTATGCACTGCGATTGTATTGGTTTCTGCGCTCTGCTCCCTCTAAAATGTCCTACTTGACTCTGGTGAGGGCAGCAGTAGTGATCTCGGAACATTAGGCTGCGTTAGGTTACGTTTGGCCTGGTTAAGACATGATGGCCTTGACTTTCGCGCTATACACTGCACACCGCTGGTTTCTGCTCTCTACTGGCCTCTAATATATTCTGCGTAGCCCTGGGGATGCCAGCAATTGTCGTCCAGTTTCGTTAGGTCGTGTTAGAAGAGGTTTGGCTTGACTAGGTTTGGTTAGGTTTGGTTAGCGTAGCTGTGACTTTTGTGCTTTATGCTGCTGTTGGGTCGAAACCTGCGCCCTACATTACTCTACTAGACTCTGCTTGTCTGCGGGAGGCCAGCAGAAGTGGTTGCGGCACGTTATGTTGAATCAGGCTATGCTCGGTTATGTACTGTTGGTAGGGTTTAGGTAGCTTAGACTTTTCTCATGTACACTATGATTCTACGGATTTCTGCGTTCTACTATCCACTAGCATATTCTGCTTGGCACTGGGGACGCCAGCAACCTTTGTCGCGGCATGTTAGATTGTCTTATGTTACTTTCGGTTAGGCGAGGTTAGGCTTCGTTTGGTCAGTGTAGCTTTTACTTTTGAGGTATGCACTGCAATTCGGTGGAATTGTGCGGTCTACTTTGCTCTAGTATGTTCTGATTGTCTCTGGACAGGGCGGCTGGGCACGTTAGGTTGTGGTAGGCAAGGTTTGGTTATGTTACGTTTGGTTAGGTTAGGTTTGGGTTGATATGACTTTCGCGGTATACACTGATATTCGGTGGATATGTACGCTCTACTGTGCTCTACCATACTCCGCTTGGCCATGGGGAGCCCAGCAACATTTGTAGCGGCAGGTTATGTTGAGTTAGGCCTTGAGTGGTTAGGTTCCGTTGGTTTGGGTTTGGCTCGGGTTGCTTAGACCTTCCTGATATACACTGCGATTCTACGGATTTCAGGGCTCTACTCCCCTCTAATGTGATCAGCATGGCGGTGGGCAGACCAGCATTTAGGTTTAGCTACGTTACGTTTTGTTATGTTACGTTTGGATAGGTTTGGGGCAGGATAGAGTTGACCCTTGTGCTATACGCTGCTATTCGGAGGAATCCTGTGCCCTGCATTGGTCTACTATACCCTACACGACTATGGGGAAGTCAGTAATAGTGGTCTCTGCACGTTAGGTTTAGTTAGGCTACTTTCGGTTTGGTTA
>NW_016912060.1:30863-46963 GCF_001483705.2 Eufriesea mexicana
GCACACTGCTTCTCGGTGGGTTTCTGCGCTCTACTGCGTTTTAGTATGAGCAGCTTGGCTCCGTGCAGGTCAGCAATAGCCGTCTCGGCACGTTAGGTTGAGATAGATTACGTACGGTCACGTAACTTTTGGTCAGGTTAGGATAGGGTAGCATTGACTTTTGTGCTATGCACCACCATTCGACGGATTTCTGCGCTCTACATTTCTCTAATATGCTCTGCTTGGCTCTAGGCAGGCCCGCAATAGTGGTCACGGCACGAGAGGTTGTGCTATGATACGTTCGGTAACGCCAACGTTAGTCAGGATAAGTGAGGATAGCTTTGACTTTTGTCCTATACACTGCTATACGTTGCATCTCCGCGATCTACCGTGCTCTGGTAAGTTCGGCTTGGCTCTCAGGAGTCCAGCAATGGCGGTCTCGGCTTGCAAGGTAGTGTTAGGTTACGCAGGGCTTGGCTATGTTCAGATGCGTTTGGTTGTGATAGCTTTGACTTTTGCTGTATACACTGCTTTTCGGTCTGTATCTGTTCACTGCATTGCTCTACTAGCATCTACTTTTCTCTGTAGGGGACTGAAATTGTGGTAGTGGCACACTTGCCTTAGATAGGTTACGCATGGTTTGGATAGGTTAGGTTACGTTTGGTAATGATGGATTTGACTTTTTTATTATACACTGCAATTCGGTCGGTACCTACGCTCTGCATTGCACTGCTAGCATCTGCTTGTCTCCGGCGAGGACCGTAATAGCGTTCGTAGCAAGTTTGTTTGGGTTACGTTACGTTTGGCTGGGCCAGGTTAGGCTATGTTTGGTCAGCATATCTCTGCCTTTTGCGCTGTACACTGCAGAGCAGTGGATTACTGCGCTCTGCTGTGTTCTAGTATATTCTGCGTGGCTCTGTGGAGGTCAGCAATAATGGTTTCGGGACGTTAGGTTGAGGTATGTTACGCTCGGTTAGGTTATGTTAGTCTGGGTTAGGATAGGATAGCCTTGACTTTTCATCTAAACATTGCCCATATATGGACTTCTGCGCTCTACGCTCCTCCAACATGCCCAGCTTGGCTCTTGGGATGACAGCAACAGTGGTCGCCGCACGTCAGGTTTTGTCAAGTTACTCTCGGTTAGGTAACGTTAGGATAGTTTTCGCCGGGTTAGCTTTTACTTTTGTGCTGTGCACTGCAATTCCGTGGATCACCGCGGTCTACTGTGCTCTAGCATGTTCTGCTTGCCTCTGGGATGGCAGCAATATTGGTATCGTCACGTAAGGTTGAGTTATATTACGTTTGGTTATGTCTCGTTTGGTTAGGTTAGGGTACGATAGCATTGACTTTTATGTTATACACTGCTGCTCGTTGGATTTCAGCGATATATATTGCTCAAATATCGCGCAACGACCGCTATTTCTAGTCTACCTGGAATCGAGCATAGTATAGTGTATCTATGGGGAGCGCAGAAATACACGGTATAGCAGTGTATAGTGCAAAGCCAAAGTTATCCTATAAAAACATAACAGAACGTGACATAACTAATCTTAGACTAACCCAATCTAACGCGCCGCGGCCAATATTTGTGGCATTCCCAGAGCAAAGCAGAGAATATTAGATAACATTAGAGCGCAGAAGCCCGCCGAATAGCATTCTATTGCACAAAAGTGAAAGCCATCCTTCCCAACGTCAATACTAAGTGCCGAGACCAGAATTACTGCCCTACCCACAGACAAGCCGAACATTGTAGAGCAGAGCAGGGCGCAGAAATGCATAGAGTCGCAGTGCAGAGGACAATAGTCGAGGCTACCATATCCTAGCATGACCATACTTAACATAAACGAACGTAGCGTATCTCAACCTATCGTTCCGAGACCACTACTGGTGGCCACTCCAGAGCCAAGCAGATCACACTACAGCACAGCGGAGCGCAGGGATACATCGAACAACAGTTTATACCACGAAAGGTGAAGCTATCCATGCCTAACCGAGACCAACGTAACATAACCAAATGTAGCATAACTCTGCCTAACGCGCCGAGGCGCTATTACTGGCATCCCCAGAGTCGAACATAGCATTGTAGAGCAATGTAGGGCGTAGAATCCCACCGAGTATTGGTGTAAAGCACAAAAACCAAAGCTATCCTTCCTAACCTAACCAAGCATAACGTAACCAAACGTGACCTGACTCATGCCTACGTGCCACGACAGATATTGCTGGCCTCCCCAGATTCGAGTAGAGTATAGTAGAGCAACGAAGATCGCAGAAAACCTTCGGATAGCATTGTATAGCCCAAAAGGCGCAGCAGTCCTATCCCAACCTGACAAAGCCTAACATAACCAAACGTAACCTAACACATCCTAACGTGCCGAGACCACCATGGCTGCCTCCCCAGGGGCAAGTAGAACATATTAGAGTACAGTAGAGTGCAGAAACCCACCGCATGGGAGTGTAAAGCACAAACGTCAATGCTATCCTGTCTTAACCAGGACAATCGTTACGTCACCAATCGTAGCTTAACGTCAGGAGATCACTATTGCTGCCCCCACCAGAGCCAAGCAGAAAATATTGGAAAGGAGTACAGCGCAGAAGTCAACAGAAACGCAGTGCATAGCTCAATAGTAGAAACTACCCTACCCTAACACAACCATATGTAACATAACTGAACGTAGCATAACTCAACCTGACGCGCCGAGACCACTATTGCTTGGCTATCCAGAGCCCAGCAGAATGTAGTGCAGCACAGTGGAGCGCAGTAATCCACCGCGTGGCTGTGTACAGCACAAAGGTGGATGATATCCTGACATAACCTGTCCTAACCTAACCGAACCGAACATAGATTAACTCAACACAAGGTGCCGAGGCTACAATTGCTGGCATCCCTAGAGTCAAACAGAGCACATTAGGGCAATGTAGTGCGCAGAAATCCATAGAATGGCAGTGTACAGTGCAAAAGACGAAGCTACCCTATCCTAACATAACCGAAAGTAACGTAACCGTACGTAAGGTAACTCATCACAGCGTGCAGAGGCCACAAATCCTGGCATTCCCAGTGTCAACCTGTGCACACTAGCGCGCTGCAGAGCGCTGTAATCCAACGAGTAGCAGTGTATAGCACAGTAGCCAATGCTACAATCTCCTATCCTAGCCAGTCGTACCATTGCAAAACGCAACCTAACACAACATGACGTGCCGAAACCACGAATGGTGGCCTCCCCGCTGCCAAGCCGAACATATCAGTGGATAGTAGAACGCAGAAGGCCATAGAATCGCAGTTTATATCAGAGACGCCTAAGCCACCGAAGCATAACCCAAACATACAGATACTAACCGAACGTTGCATAGCTGAGCATAGCCTACCGTGATTACTATTGCTGGACTCCCCAAGGCCAAGCAGGATACATTAGTGCATAGTAGACCCATGAAGTCCATCGAATATCAGCGTATACCACGAAAGACGAATCAATCCGTACCTGACCCCAACTAGCATACCGAAGGCAAACGTAGTCTATCTCAACATATCCTGCCTAGGACACCACGACTGGCCGCCCCTGAGCAGAGCAGAGTATCGCAGGCCAATGTAGGAAATCGATCGAATAGCAGTGTACAGCAAACACTAGGCCAAAAGTCAAACCTATCCCAACCAAACGTAGCGTAACTGAACGTAACGTCCCGAGAGCACTACTCCTGGCGTCCACGGAGGCAAGCAGAATGCGATAGCGCACAGAAGAGCGCAGAGGTCCATAGAATAGGAGTGTACAGCACAAAAGTCAAAGCTGTCCTCACCTAACAAAACCACATGTAAGATAAACATACACAACGTACCGCAGCCAAACGAGGCGCGACCAGTATTGATGGCCTGTGCAGGCCCAAGCAGATTAGAGTAGAGCACAGTAGAGGGCAGGTATCCACCGGATAACAGTGCATAGCGCGAAAGTCATAGCTATCCGAACCAAACGTAACCGAATCTAACCTAACAAACCGTAACACAACACAACCTAACGTTCCGAGACCACTATTACAGCCCCCAGAGCTAAGCATATTAGAGGAGAATAGAGCGCATAAATAAATAGAATGGCAGTGCATAGCACAATAGTCGAAGCTACCCTACCCTAACGCAACCAAACGTAACCTAACCGAACGTAGCATAGCTCTGCGTATCGTGCCGAGACCGCCATTGCTGGCCCCTCCAGAACAAAGCAGAAAATATTAGTTATCAGTGGAGCTCAAAAATCCACCGAATATCAGTGCATAGCACAAAAGTCAAAGCCATCCTAACGAAACCAGTAACAACCTTTCCTAAGCAAACGTACAATAACTGGACCTAACAGGACGAGACCGCTATTGCTGGCCTCCAGAGAGCCAAGCAGTGCATATTAGAGCACAGTAGGGCGCAGAAGTCCACCGAACTGCAGTCTACACCGCGAAAGTCAAAGCAATCCCTACCTAACCCAAACTAACAGAACATTACCGAACGTCGAATATTTCAACCTAACGAGCCGAGACCACTACTGCTGACCTCTTCAGAGCGAAGCAAAATATACAAGGGCAGAGGAAGGCGCATGAATCTGCTGCACTGATGTGCAAGGCACATAGGTGAAAGTCATCCTAGCCAAACATAGCCTAACCTAACGTAACCAAACGTAACGTAACTCAACCCAACGTGCCGATAGAAGTATTCGTGTCGTCCACCGGGACAAGCGGGATGCGATAGCGCGCAGAAGAGCGTAGAAGTCCATAGAATAGCAGGGGGTAGCACAAAAACTCGACGCTATACTAGTCTAACACAACGCATCCTAACCAAACCAAACGTAATGTGACCCAAAATAACGTGCCGGGAACACTGTTACTGCCCTCCCCAGAGTAGGGCAGGGCATAGTAGAGCAATGTAGAGCACAAGAAGCCCCCGAATATCAGTGTATAGCACAAAAGTCAGAGCCATCCTGGCCAATCATAACCTACCTTAGCATAACAAAGCGTAACCTATCACAACGGAACCTGCCATGACCGCATTTGCTGGCCTCCCCGGAGACAAGCAGATGCTAGCAGAGCTATGCAGTGCTCAGATATTGACCGTATAGTAGTGTATTGCACAGAAGTCAAAGCTACACTAACCAAACCTATCCAAACATAGCAGCCATGCGTAACATACTTCAAGCTTGCGTGCCGACAGCACCATTGCTGTTCACTGCAGTGACGAGCAGAACATGCTGGAGCACAGCAGAGCGCAAAAATTCAACGTATAGCAGCGCATACCACGAAAATCGGATCTACCCAAACCTAACCCAAGCTAACGTAACGTAACCAAACGCAGACAAACTCAAACACCTTAGTTTGCCCGTTGGCCGATACAACTATTACTGGCATCCCCGGAGTCGAGCAGAGTATAGTAGTACAACGTAGAGCGTAAATATACGCCGAATAGCAGTGTATAGCATAAGAGTCTAATCTATCCTACCCTACCCTATTCATACGTAGTATAACCAAACGCAGCATATCCTAACCAAACGTGCCAGGACCACCTTTGGCGGCCACCCCAGAGCCAAGCAGAAAATACTAGAACACAGTAGAGCACAGAAAGCCAACTAATAGCAGTGTATAGCACAAAAGTCAAAGCCAACCTAACCAAACATAACCTAACCTAACCTAACCAAACGTAACATAACACAAACTATCGTGCCGAGACCGCTATTGCTGCCCACCACAGAGCCAAGCAGGACATACTAGGGCACAGTAGAGCGAAGATATCCACCGAATAGCAGTGTGCAGCACTATGGTCAAATATATCCTAACCAAACTTAGCCTAACCCAACCTAACCGAACGTAACCTGACACAGCACAAAGTACCGGGGACACTATTGCTGGACTTCCCAGAGCCAAGCTGAAGATATTAGCTCCCTGTAGGGCGCAGGAATCCACCTTATAGCAGACTATAGTACTAAAGTAAAAGCTATCCTCTTCTAACCTAACCAACCATAAAATAACCGAACGTAGCCTAGCACAACCTAACGTGCCGCGCCCACAATTGCAGGTCTCTCCAGAGCCAAGCAGAACACATTAGTGGAGAGTAGAGCGCAGAAATCCATAGAAACGCGGTGTATACATGAAATGTCATAGACACCCAAACTTAACACAAGCCAACGGAGCATAGCGGAACATAGCCTAACTCAACCTAACGTGCCGGGACCGCCATTGCTGCCCTCCTCAGAGCCAAACAGGTCATTCTGGAGCACTGTGGGCGCAGAAATTAACCTAACTGCAGTGTGCAGCACAAAAGTTGAAGCTATCCCTTCCAAACCTTGCGCAACCCAACACAACGGCACATGACCTGACTCAATATAACGTGACAAGGCAACTATTTCTAACCATCCCAGATTCAAACTGCGAGTATCACGGCACTGTAGTGCTCAGAGGTCCACCTAATAGCGGACGACGTAATTAACGTCAAAGCTACCCTTTCCAAACCTAACGAATCGTAGCACAATCAAACGTAGCCAAACTCAACGTAACGCGGCGCGACCACTACTGCTGGCCTCCTCAAAGTCAAGCAGAGCGCAGTAGTGGAGTTGAGAACGCAGGAATCCAGAGAATAGCTGTGTATATCAGATAAGTCAGTGCTACCAAGGCCTATCCCAAACCAACGGGACATAAGCAAATATGGCGTAACCCAACCTGACGTGCCAAGACCGCGAATGCTGCCATCCCCAGAGTCAAGCAGGGCGTACCAGAGCACTGTAGAGTGCAGAAATCAACAGAACAGCAGTAAATAACACATAAGTCAAGGTAGCATACCCTAACCTAGCCAAACGTCACAATGCCATACGTAGTCTTACACAAACCAATCATTAAGAGACCGCTATTGCTGGTTTCGGCAGAGACAAGCAGATTGTACTAGAGCGCATTAGGGCGCAGAAATCCACCGCACTGCAGTGAATGGCACAAAGGCCGTAGGTACCCTAACCTAATCTGACCTATCATGACATAACGCGAACGCAGTAGCATTGCTCAAAGCAGCGTGCGGCGAACACTGCTCATGGCCTCCCCACAGCCAAGCAGAATGTAGTAGAGCACAGTAAACCACAGAAATCCACCGCATTGCTGTGAATAGCACAAAATTCGAAGTTACCCTAACATTACATGGCACAACCTAACCTAACCAAACGCAGCGTAACTCAACATAGCGTGCCGCGACCAATGCTGCCGGAATCCATGGAGACAGGCAGAATAAAGTAGAGCACAGTGGGCCACAGGAACCGGCTGGGTAAAGGTTTATAGAGCGAAAGTCGAAGTCAACCTAACCGAACACGGCCTAACATATATTCAAACGTAACCCAACTCAACATAACGTGCCGCAACTAATGCTAGCCTCCACAGGGCCAAGCAGAATATAGTAGAGCACAGTCGTGTGCATAAACCCTCCGAAGAGCAATGTACAGCACGAAAGTCAAAGATGTCATGACCGAGCTTGACATAACCTTACCTAACCAAACGTAGAATAGCTCGACCTAACGTGACGATACCACTATCCCTGGCCTCCTCAGAGCCAAGCAGAGAGAATTAGAGCACGCCAGAGTTCAGAAATCCACCGCACTGCATTGTACATCAGAAAAGTCTCATCTACCATATCCTAATATATCCACCCTTAATATAATCAGACGCAACATAGTTCAACCTAACGTACTGCAACCACCATTGCTGGCCACCCCGGAGACGAGCAGAACCTACTAGAGGAAATTAGGGCGAAGAAGTCCATAGAATCGCAGTGTATAGCTCAAGCGTTATATATACACTGACCTAACCCAAGAGAACATAACCCAACCAAACGTAGCCTACATCAACACAACGTGCCGCGGCCGCTATTGCTGGCCTCCAGCGCCAAGCACAATGCAGTAGAGCGCAGTTGGGAGAAGAAATCCACCGAACATGGGTCTATGACACGAAAGTCAAAGATACCCTCACCGAAACTGATCGAACGTGAACTAGCCAAACGTAACCCAACTCAGATCAACGTGCCGTGGGCAGTATTCCTCGAATTCCCAGGGCTGAGCGTAATAGAGTAGGGCACAGCTCAAAGCACAAATACTCCGAATAGCAGTGTATGGTACGAAAGTATAAGTTAACCTGACCGAGCTTAACCTCTCCTGACATAACCAGACGCAACATAACTCAACCTAACATGCCGCGACTACTATTGCTGGCCTCCATGGACCCAAGCAGGAAGTATTAGAACACAGAACTGCTCAGAAATCCGCGGATAGACGTGTATAGCACAAAAGTCTAACATATCATATCCTTACCTCCCAAACGTAACACAACCGAACGTAGCATAGCTAAACCCAACGTGCCGAGACCACTGTTGCTGGTCTCCCCAGAGCTAAGAAGAAGGCACTAGAGCACACCACAGCACAGAAATCCACCGCATTGCTATGTATAGTACAAAAGTCGGACGTACCCTGACCTAACTTATACAAAACTAATCTATCCAAACGTAGTGTCCCTGAATATAACTTGATGAGAACAATACTGCTGGCATCCGCAGGGACAGGCAGGGAACATTAGAGCACATTGGAGCGCCAAAATACACCGAGCAGCAGTGAAGAGCGCATAAGTCAGAGTAGCCTATCCTAACCTAGCTAAACGTAACACATCCAAACGTAGCCAAACTGAACCTAACATGGCGAGACGACTATTGCTGGCCTCCACAGAGCGAAACAGAATGCGCAAGCGAGCAGTAGAGCGCAGAAGGTCACAGAATTGCAGTGAATTGCACAAAAGTCCGAAATATCCTAGCATAACCTGACATAACCTAACCTAACCAAACGTAGCGTAACTAAACGGTGCGTGCCGCCACCACTGCTGCCGGACTCCGCCGAGACTTGCGGAATACAGTTGAGCACAGTAGGTCACAGAAGCCCTCAGTATACTCGTGTATTGCACAAGGGTCGAAGCCATCCTAACCAAACATAAAGTAACATAATCTAGTCAAACGTAGCCCTTATCAACATAACGTGCCGCGACTATTGCTGGTCTCCCCAGTGCAATGGAGGATATAGTAGAGAACAGTGGAGTGCAGAAAGCCTCGGAGTAGCAGCGTATAGCACGAAACTCAAAGATAACCGGACCGAGCTTGGAAAATCCTAACCAAACCTAACTTAGCATAACCCAACCTAACGTGCGCGACCACTATTTCTGGCCTCTCCAGAGCCAAGGAGAGTGTACTAGGGCAGAGAAGAGCGCAGAAATCCAGCGCATTGCAGTGAAAATCTCAAATGACGTAGATATTCTAGCATAACTTGACCTAACCTAACCTAACCAAACGTAGCATAAGTCAACATAACGTGCCGCTACCACTGCTCCTGGCCTCCCCATAGCCTAGCAGAATATGATCGAGCGCAGCAGAGCACAGAACTCAATCTGTCATGACGAGACCAGGATTGCCGACCTCTGCAGAGACAAGCCAAATGTACTAGACAGCAGTTGTGCGCACAAATGCACCGCACTGTAGTGAGTAGCACAAACGTCGAAGACATCGCAACCTAACCTGGCCTAAGATAACCTAACCGAACGTAGCATAACTCAACATAACGTGGCGCGGCCACAGCTCCTTGCCTCCCCATAGCCTAGCAGATCGTAACGGACCACAACATATTACAGAAATCCGCGGTATATCAGGGCAAAGCTCGAAAGTCAATGTTTCCTGACCAAACTTATCAAAATGTAACTTAGACAAACGTAACGCAACTATATGTAACGTGCCGCGACCACTAATGTTCCCCTCCCCTCAGACGAGTAGAGTATAGTAGAGCAGTCCTGAGCACAGAAATCCACAAAGCAGCAGCATGTGAAGCAAAAGTCGGGGATGCCCTAGACGAACCTAGCTGCCATAACCAAACGTAGCATAGCCAGATATAACGTGCGGCGGCCGGTATTGATGGCCTTCATAGAGGAACGCAGAGCATATTAGAACACATGAGGGAGCAGAGATCCTCCGAATAGCAGCGTAGAGCACAAAAGCCAAAGATAAGGAAACCTAACGTAACCTAACCAAACGTAACCATACGTAACATAATCAAGCGTAGCCTAACTCAGCGTAACGTGCCGCGTCTATTGCTAACCACCCCAGGGCGAAACAGAATATAGTAGAGCACAGTCGAGTTCAGAAATCCACCGAATAGCAGTGTATAGCACGAAGTTCAAAGATAACCTGGCCGAGGATTACATAACCTAATCGAACCAAACATAACATAGCTCAACCAGACGTGCAGTGATCACTATCGCTGTAGTCCCCAGAGCCAAGCAGAAAACACTAGAGCACAAAAGAGCGCAGAAAGCAGCCCCATTGCAGTGAATAGCGCTGAAGTCGATCATACCCTAACCTAACATGACCTAACCCAACACAACTCAGCGTAGCATAGCTCAAAGCAACGTTCCGCCACCACATTACCTGGCACCCGCGGAGCGAAGCAGAATGTAGTAGGGCACAGTAGACCATAGAAATACACCGAATAACAGTGTATAGCACGAAGGTCAAGGCTATCCTAGCAAAACATAACCTAGCCAAACCTAACGAAGAGTAACCTAACCCGAACTAACGTGCCGCGGACGCTATTGATCGCTTCCCCATAGTCGAGCAGATTATTGTAGAGCACTGTAGAGCCCAGAAATCCACCGACAGGCAGTGTATGTTACAACACTCCGGGATATTCTAACCTAACCTCGGCTAACATATCCTAACCCAACGTCGCATAACTCAGCATGACGTGCCGCGACCATTGCTGGAGTCAACGCCAGAGCCATGCAGAGTATACTAGAGCACGGCAAAGCGCT
This sequence comes from Eufriesea mexicana, assembly GCF_001483705.2. Classification (NCBI taxonomy): domain Eukaryota; kingdom Metazoa; phylum Arthropoda; class Insecta; order Hymenoptera; family Apidae; genus Eufriesea; species Eufriesea mexicana. The sequence continues at coordinate 41,673 of NW_016912060.1, forward strand.
GGAATTCTCCGAACAGCAGTTTATAGCATGAAAGTCAAACATAACATGACCGAGCTTGACGTAGCCTACCGGAACCAAACGTAACATAGTCCAACCTGACGTAGTGCGACCACCGTTGCTGGCCTGCACAGAACCAAGCATAAAATATTGCCGCGCAGGAGAGCACAGAGATCGCTGTATAGCACAGATGTCTAAACCATCCTATCCTAACATCACCGTACATAACATAGCCAAACGTGGCATAGCTCAAACTAACGTGCCGAGACCACTATTGCTGGCCTCCCCATAGACTAGCAGAATATAGTAGAGCTCAGTGGAGCAGAGAAATACACCGAATAACAGGGTATAGCAAGAAAGTGGAAGCTATCCTAACCAAGGTAAGGCGAACCTAACCTAACAAAACGTAACCATACTCAACCTAACGTGCCGAGAACTATGTCACTGAACACCTCAGAGCCAAGCAGAGCCTATTAGAGCACACTAGAGCGCAGAGATCCGCGGAATAGCAGTGTATGTCACAAAACTCAAAGCAGCCTGTCCCAACCGAGCCAAACGTAGCATAACCGATGGTAACCTATCTCATCCTAACACGACGAGACCACTATTACTGTCCACCACAAAGACAAGCAGAATGTACTAGAGCACAGTAGAGCGCAGAAATCCACCGAATAACAGTGTTTAGCACGAAAGTCAAAGCTATCCTCTTCTAAGCTACCCGAAAATAACATAAGCGAACGTAACCTAGCTCCACCAACCAGCCGTACACCACTATTGCTGACCTCTGCAGAGCAAAGCAGAATATAATAGAGTACAGTAACTCATAGAAATCCGCGGCGTTGAAGTGTAAGTCATAAAGGAAGGGATGACACACGCGAACATGACCTACCCTAAGCAATCCAAACGTAGGCTAACTTAGCATCATGTTCCGAAACCAATATTGCGGTCTTTTCGAGAGCCAAGCAGAACATATTAGAGTTTGGAGAGCAGGAATCCATAAAATCGCAGCGTACGGCAAATAAGTCAAAACGATCCAAACTTCACCCAAACAAGCAAACCCTAACAAATCGTAACCTCACTCAACCTAACTTGCCGAGTCAACTACTGCTGACATCCCCATAGGCGAGCAGAGCATACCAGATCACAGGCTAGCGCAGAAGCTCACCGAATAGCAGTATCCAGCACGAAAGTCAATGCTACCCTCTCCAAACCTAACCACACGTAACCTAACCAAACGTAGCATAAATTAGCATAAATCAATCTAACGTGTCGGGACCACTATTACTGGCCTCCCGAGGGAAGGGCAGAGTATAGTAGAGCAATGTCGAGTGTAGAAACCCATCGAAACGCAGTGTATGGCACAAAAGTGAAAGACAACCTGACCAAACCTGACTTAACCTGGACTAGCCAAACGTAGCCTAACTCAACGTAACGTGCCGACACCACTATTGCTAGCCCTACCAGAGCCAAGCTGTACATATTAGGGAAGAGTAGAACGCAGAAGCACATATAGTGGCAGTGTAAATCAGAAAAGACGAAGCTATCGTAACATGACTCAAACCAACCTATCCTAACAAAACGTAACCAACCTCGAAGTAACGTGCCGTGAACCCTATTGCCGGCCAAACAAACGGAACAGCAGTTTATGGCACAGAAGTCAATGCTACCCTGGCCTAACATAACCAAACATTGCATAACCAAACGTAACGTAACCCAACCTTACGTGCCTAGACCACTATTGCAGACTTCCACAGTGACAACCAGAATATACTAGAGCACAGTGGATCCCAGAAATCCGCAGCTTTGCTGTGTAAAGGACAGAAGCCCAAGATATTCTAACCTAACCCGACCAAACATAACATTACCGAACGTAGCCTAACTCAACGTAACGTGCCGATGCTGCTAATGCTGAACACCCAGAGACAGCTGAACACATTAGTGCCCAGTAGAGAGCAGAAATTTGGCGAATAGCTGTGTACAGCTCAAAAGTCAAAGCTTACGCCTCCTAACATAACAAATCGTAACGTAACGAAACGTAACATCACTCAACCTAACGTGACGTGACCACTATCGACGACCTCCCCAGAGCCAAGCAGAACATAGTAGAGGAGAGTAGAGAGCAGAAATCCATAGATCCGCAGTTTATAGCAGAAAAGTCAAAGATGTCCTATCCTAACATTACCAAACATAGATGCAGTGTATAGCACGAAAGTCATAGCTATCCTGGCCGAACCTAGTCAATCGTAACTTACCCAAACGTATCCCAACTCAACCAAACGAGCTATTACCACTATTGCTGCCCTCCCCCGTGTCGAGCAGAGTATAGTAGAGCGGTGTAGATCGCACGAATCCGCCGAATAACAGTCTACAACAATAAAGTCAAAGCTACGCAAACCTAACCCAAACAAACATAACCAAACCAAACGTAGCCTATCTGAACCTAACGTGCCGAAACAACTATTTCTGCCCTCTGCAGAGCCAAGCAGAATATACTAGAGAACATTAGAACGAAGAAATCGGCAGCATTCCAGTGAAGAGCACAAAAGTCAAAGATAACCTAACATAACCCAACTAAGCCTAACGTAGCCCAACGTAATCTAATTCAACCGAACGAGACATGACCAGAATTGCTGGCCTCCACAGGGCCAATCAGATCATGTTAGAGGGGAGCAGGGCGCCGAAATGCATATAATCGCAGTGTATAGCGGAATAGTCGAAGCTATTCTAACCGAACCTAAGCTACCATAAAGTAACGAAACGTATCCTATCTCAACATAATTTGCCGAGACCACAATTACTAGCCTCCCCTGAGAGGAGAAGAACATACTATGGCACAGTAGGTCGCAGAATAGCAGTGTATAGGAGAAAAGTCAAACGTATCCTACCCTAATATGTCCAATCCTAACATAAACTAACTTAACATAACTCATCCTAACGTACCCCGATGACTATTTCTGGCCTCCCCAGAACCGAGCAGAACCTATTAGAGGATATTAGAGCTCAGATATCCATAGAATCGCAGTGTATAGCACAAAAGACATATCTATGCAGACCTAACACAAGCTAACGTGGCCTGACCAAACGTAGACTACCTCAACATAACGTGCCGCGGCCACTATTGTGCGCCTACCCAGGGCCAAGCAGAATACTGTAGAGCGCAGTACAGCTCAGGAACATAACGAATAGCGGCGCATAGCACAGAAGTGAAAGAAATCATAACCTAGCCTTCCTAACCTGACCCAACGGAACTTAACCTAGCTCAAGCTGACGTGCCGGGAGTACTATTACTGGCTACGCCAGAGCCAAGTAGAAAATATCAGAGAAAAGTAGAGCGCAGAAATCCACCGAATAGCAGCGTATGACACAAAAGTCTATGCTATTCTGTCTTAACCTAACCAAACGTAACATAAGCAAACGTACCCAAACACAACCAAACGTCACGAGACCACTACTGATGGCATCCCCAGAGCCAAGCAGAATATACTGCAGCACACTGGAGCGCAGAGGTCCACCGAATAGCAGTGCACAGCACAAAAGTCAAAGCTATCCTATCCTATTATATCCAACCATAACATGACCAAACGTCGCATAGCTCAACCTAACGTACAAGGACCGCTGTTGCCGGCCTCCACAGAGTCGAGCAGTACTTACTAGAGGACACCAGGGTGCAGAAGTCCATAGAAACGCAGTGTATAGCACAAAAGTCACATGCATCCAGACCTAACCCACGCTAACGTAACCTAACCAAACGCAGCATACCTCAGCACAACGGGCCGCGGCTGCTATTGCTGGCCTCCCAAGGGCCAAGCAGAATGTAGCAGGGCGCAGTCGAGCGCAGAAATCCACCGAAAGGCAGTGTATAACACGAAAGTCAAAGCTGCCGTTACCGAACTTAGCCCAGCCTCAGCTAACCAAATGGAACGTAACAGAAACTAACGTGCCGAGAACGATATTACTGGCATTCCGAGGTCTAAGCATAATTTAGTAGAGCGCAGTACAGCGCTGGAATAAACCGAATAGCAGTGTGAAGCACGGAAGTCTAAGTAACCTGTCCGAGCTTAACCGAAACTCACCCAACCAAACGTAAGCTAACTAATCCTAACCTACCGAAACTACTATTTCTGGCGTCCACAGGCCCAAACAGAGAGTATTAGAACCCAGCAGAGCACAAAAAGCCGCGGATAGGTGTGTATAGCACGAAAGTCTAAGATGTCCTATCCAAACATCCCAAACGTAACATAACTGCACATAGCATATCACAACACAAATTGCCGAGGCCTCCATTGCTGGCCTCGATAAGGACAAGCAGAATGTAGTAGAGCACATTGGAGCGCTGAAATCCAATGCACTGCAGTGAATGGAACAAAGGCCGTAGATACCATAACCTAACCTGACATAGTCTAACCTAACCGAGCACAGCATGGCCCAACAGGACGTGCCGCGACCACTGCTCCTGGCCTCCACAGAGCAAAGGAGAATGTAGCAGGGCACAGTAGATCACAGATATCCACCGAGGAGCAGTGAAAAGCACGGACGTCAATGTAGCCTATCCTAACCTAGCCAAACGTTACATGCCCGAACGTAACGCAACACAACCTGACAGGACGGCACGGCTCTTGTTGTCCACCACAGAAACAAGCAGGAAGTATTAGAGCATAGCAGATAGCAGAAATCCTCCTCACTGCAGTGTATCGCGCAGTAGTCAAACATATTCTGACCTAACCTGACCCAACCTTACATATGAAAACGAAGTTTACCATAACATAACGTGACGAGGCTAACATTCCTGGCGTACGCAGAGGCAGGCAGAGCACATTACGGCGCAGAAATCTACCGAGAAGCAGTGAATAGCACAGAGGCCAAAGTAGCCTATCCTAGCCCAGCCAAACGTAAGACATCCAAACGAGGCCTAACTCAATCTAACATGACCAGACCACTACTGCTGGCATCCACAAAGACAAGCAGAGTGTACTAGAGAACAGTAGTTCGCAGAAAATCGCCACATTGCAGTTAATAGTTCAAAAGTCGAAGATATCCTGACATAACCTGATCTAACATAACCTAGCCTAATGTAGCATGACTCAATATGACGTGCCACCACCACTGCTCCAGGCCACCCCAGAGACAGTCAGATTGTAGTAGAGCACAGTAGATCACAGAAACAGACGGAAGAGCAGTGTAAAGCACAATAATCAGAGTAGCATATCCTAACTTATCCGAACTTGACGTACCCGAACGTAGTCTAACACAACATAACATTACGGGACAACTATTGCTGGCCTCGACAGAGGCGA
>NW_016912061.1:0-1013 GCF_001483705.2 Eufriesea mexicana
GCATGTTCAATTTTATCGACATTTTCGACTAATTTCGTGGTGAGCTAATTTCCTTGCATAAGTGAGGAGAAACATGCTTTATAAGTGCTATAGCCATTGCAATGGTATAGAATGGGGCTGGAAAATACAATTTTGTTGACATTTTCGACTAATATCGTGATGAGCTATCCTTCTTGCATAAGTAAGGAGAAAAGATTCTGTGGCTGGAATATACAATTTTGTTGGCATTATCGACTAATATCGTTGTGAGCTAACTTTCATGCATAAACAAGGAGGAAAGATTCTATTGGCGAGCTGTAGCCATTGCAATCCTTTAGAATGTGACTGGAAAGTTCAATTTTATTGACATTTTCGACTAATATCGTGGTGAGCTAACTTTCATGCATAAGAAAGGAGGAAAGATGCATTTTGAGTGCTATAGCCATTGCAATGATGTAGATTGTGGGCGGAAAGTAAAAGTACAATTATGTTGACATTTTCAACTAATATCGTGGTGAGATATCTTGCTTGCATAAATATGGAGGAAAGATACTGTTGGCGTGCTATTGGTGTTGCAATGCTGTTGAATCTGGAAGGAAAGTCCAATTTTATTGACATTTTCGACTAATATCGTGGTGAGCTAACTTCCTTGCATGAGTAAGGAGGAAAGATGAATTTGTTGGCATTTTCGTCTAATATCATGGTGAGCTAACTTCCTTGCTTAAGTAAGGAGAGAAGATTCTACTGGTGCCCTATAGGCACTGCAAAGCTATAGAATCGTCCAGGAAAATTCAATTTTAGAAGCCATTGCAATGATATAGATTGTGGCTGGAAAATACAAATTTGTTGACATTTTCGTCTGACATCATGGTGAGTTAACTTCCTTGCTTAAGTAAGCAGGAAAGATTCTACTGGTGCCCTATAGGCACTGCAAAGCTATAGAATCGTCCAGGAAAATTCAATTTTATTGACATTTTCGGCTAATATCGTGGTGAGCTAACTTTCGTGCATAAATAAGGAGGAAAGACTCTATT
>NW_016912062.1:0-461 GCF_001483705.2 Eufriesea mexicana
CACTATCGCTGGCCTCCCCAGAGCCAACCTGGATATGGTAGAGCAGAGTAGGGCACCCGAGCATGCCGCATTGCAGTGTATAGCGTAAAAGTCACAGCTACCCTATCCTAACATGTCCAAACGTAATATAATCAAACGCAGCCTAACACACCCTAACATGCCGAGACCAATATTACTGGAATCCCCCGAGCCAATTATAATATACTAGAGCACAGCAGACCGCAGAAAGCCTCCAAAGGGCAGCAAATAGCACAAACGTCAAAGATACATTAATCTTACCTGACATACCCTAACCTAACCAAGCACAGACTAACTAAACCTATCGAGACGAGACCATAATTGATGGTCTCAGGATTGAGATTGCCAAGCAGATCATACCAGGGCACAGTAGAACGCAGAAATCCAACGAACAGCAGAGTATAGCACAAAAGTCGGAGACACCGTAGCCAAACCAAGCCCAA
>NW_016912063.1:0-6768 GCF_001483705.2 Eufriesea mexicana
GAACTAGCACACCTCCCAATATTATTCGCAACCAATCAGTAGACAGAGGAAGCTTACAAAATCACCGACAGAACAGTCACGAAGAGAGTTCTCCTAAAATACAGTCTATTTAACACTTCGAGGCTAGACACAACCTTCCTCAAAGAACCGTTCGTCATTAATCGTCGCCAACTAAGATCGATCTAGTGACGATATACAGATGAAGTACCTGAGGTTATAGCGCGAATCTATGCTTTTGTCACCTATGGTTTTAGGTGGACCTAGCTTGCAACAAGAGTGACCTTACGCATTCGTGGAAACGAGGCTGCATTGAATGACTGTGATAGAGGAATAAAAGAAGAAGTTTTAGTCGCGACACTCTTTAGTCAAGTTGGTTGAAGAGTAGTCGAAGAGAAGTCAGAGAGTGAAGTCTTGAGCGTAACGAGAGTTGTTGAATAGAGTGTGCATGTTAGTCGTGCTGCATTATAATCTCATAATCAATAATAGTATTATTTCTTTTTAATATTTGATATCATTTACGTAGCTATTATTTAATTTAGACAGTATTATTCTTTAAAAATATCTATATATACAGGGTGTCCTAGTGAAATGGTGTTACCTAATATTTACCTTAATATTTACCTAATCAATAACAGTATTATTTCCTTTTAATATTTGATATCATTTACGTAGCTATTATTTAATTTAGACAGTATTATTTTTTAAAAATATCTATATATACAGGGTGTCCTAGTCAAATGGTGTTACCTAATATTTACCTTAATATGTACCTAATCAATAATAGCATTATTTCTTTTCAATATTTGATATCATTTACGTAGCTGTTATTTAATTTAGATAATACTATTTTTCAACAATATCTGTATATACAGGGTGTCCTAGTCAAATGGTGTTACCTAATATTTACCTTAATATGTACCTAATCAATAATAGTATTATTTCTTTTCAATATTTGATATCATTTACGTAGCTGTTATTTAATTTAGATAATACTATTTTTCAACAATATCTGTATATACAGGGTGTCCTAGTCAAATGGTGTTACCTAATATTTACCTTATCTTTTGCTGCATGGAAAGCTTCCTAGGTCAAAGTTGCACTGTTTCAGGGAACTTTTTCCTGGAAGCCATTTTCTGATGAAATTTCAAACTCACCAATATTTTCTTCGATGATCTGTACATTTTTCCCTTAAAAAAAAAAAAAAAATGAATTACAGATTTAAGTGATTCTGCATATTGAAATAATGTCTTCATTATTTGATCTCACTATAACAAATCTTCGAGTAAATTAATACCATAAATGATTGAGATTGATGGAGTAATCGAGTATTGTTTGGACACTGTGATTATACCTTAGACTATAATTGACTGATGGTATCCTAAGGTAATTGAGTTCCATGTTAATATTGTCTTAATTCTCTGTAAACTTGGTTTCAATTGTACGTCAATTGCTTGATGATTGAACTTCGAATGCAGTTCTGTGGATTCTGATGTTATTCTGTTCGTTTCACGGTGCTCTCAGTTTCTTATGCTTGCTGGTGTGTTATATCTGATCGGAGTGAGCTTTCTCGGTGTTGGTGTCACGCTCGTTGGTAATTGGAAATATTGCATCTTCCAAGTGGTTGAATTTTCACTTTGGATAGATATTGATATATTATGTCAGATCTGTAAACTATTATTTTCGTCTTTTACTGTCAGAATTCTTATATTTTTAATATGAGCTTTCGTCAAAAATAAGAAAATGATCAATATTTTCATTTTCATCCCTATTATATTCTGTGAGAGTATTTTGTTTATTGTGTTATTTCTACAGAAACGGGAATTATTCTTAATTATAGCTCATTATCAGTTGAATTCTTAATACTGTAGAATACCATTTTGGAAAGAAATCGGGAATCGGCCATTGCCAACAAAAACGAATTATAAACCGATCGATATTTTCTAGAAGCAAATTGAAAGGTTATTTTGGGCAGAAAAATTAGGTTGCATTGACCCTACGGGGAGGTGAAGCGTAGGTTAAGAAAAGCATAAAAGCAGGGTCCTTGACGACCAAAACAGAGTTCTTAGAATTCAATTGTGACTGGCACGAGCGTGAGTCGCTCGGTGTTGGAAAGATACTCGGACGCTGAACAATATTTTAATTCACAATATTAATATTTTAAATATACAGGATGTCCAATTTAAGTTTAAGTTGACACATGAGTCGCCATATAAAACTGGTTTCGAAAGAAATATGGCAATTCAAATAATACTAATAGCTTCTTTTTCAAAGTAAATTCCAACGCAACTAGTTTTCTCTTCTTAATTGTAGATCTATATTTTTATTTTTAAATCTTCGTTTATTCGTTATTTCGTAAATTCGGTTTATTTCGTAGAATCATTTCTTATAGCGAAAAGTATTTGTTTCAAACCTTTCCTTCATGAGACTTCTGCTTTTAAGATATTCGGATAAACATATTTCCAAATTCATATTTATTTAATACCTATACAATGGTAATTACTTATACTTTATTAATATTGTATTAGTATTTTGTTATTAATATTTATCAATATTTGTATTAGTATTTCATATTATCTCAATTTTAAATCAGAGTGCGTCTTTGTGCGTTTTCGTTACGTTATCTTGGTGTTCTTTTCCTAAGTAAAATTAGTTTTATGAGTTTTGTGTTCGTGTTATTCTGTTCTTGTTGTTCTGTCAGTTTTTGATGTCTCAAAACCGGTTTTCGCCATTCAACAATGCCTATAATTATTGTAACTATAATGCTTCGTGATTTGCAATTTAATTATTACGTAATGAGAAGGCTGAGCAGTAACCATATGAAAATCGTTTGAATTAAAGAATCTTAAAAATCCAAAATTTGTAACAAATATCGCATTTATGGATCTCTTGAAGCAAAAAAATGTTATTTTCTCGTGTAATTTATACGTATGTATTATTAAACATGCATATGTCCGGCATTCTGTTCATTCATATAAATATACCAGGTATTTCAATTTAAATAAACTGTGGAACAATTTGTTAGGATATGCACCATTATCACCGTATTGGATATTATATCATACGACACGACGTAAAAAATTGCTTCCGTGAAAAGATTGCCACTATACTAACGAAATTACTCAACATTCGCGCAACGCGATATACGAATACGCACGCACCACAAAATGCAAGCATTAATCGCTGTAAATACACTCATTGTTCCTCGATGCATTGGAGCTTCGATCTCGTGGTGTTCCACTATCACAAACACATTCGTAATGTTCTACGTGATGCGCACAAAAGCAATTGGAAAGAATAATAGCCGATGGGAACTGTGTCATTAAAAATTGCTAATGAATTGTCACGCTTCTATAACTCTTCGATCGGGCCAAGATACATCGCTGTCAAATTCACACTGTCAACATTACGTTGCTCCAATGAAAAAGAGTTTTTGGAATCCGTGAATCACGTGTTTCCGATAACGTTTCTGTGTAGGTAGTTCTACCGATATTGGGAAATTCTACCTTTTGATTTCTAGGGTATTTCCGCAGATGTAAATGATAATTGCGTAGATTAGGATTAAATAAAAAATATGATACGTGTTTGCAAAATCTTGTTAAAGAAAAGTAAAAAAGACGTGATCTTTTATATAATTATTATGTGAAATAAACGGTACATATATATTTGTTATTTTACATGTACATATATATATTGTGTTTTATATGTGCAATGTATATCTATGTATAGGTTGAACTTTGGAAACGTTTCAACATCAGTTGTAACAATATATAGGAAAAAATATGGATTTCAATTTAAAATTTAAACTATTAAATTTGAATAGTTTAGGTTAGTTGAATTTAAAAATTTTAATAGTTTAAACTATTAAAAATAAAAAAGTAAATTAATTAAAAATTAGAAATTTAAAAAATTTAATTTAATTTTTATTTATGGAATACTCAATAATGTTGTGCACTAATGCTATTAATATTGACTCTTTTCAATTATATTCCATACTTATATTTACTCATCATTTTTGTCGATAAGTAAAATAAGTTATTATTTATTTTCATTGTTCCAATTTGTATATTTAAACAATATTTCTAATATTTTTTAATTTTTATACCTTTCTAAATAAATCATTATAATTTTTATATCATTATGATATCCTAAAAATAATTTCTAATTACAGCAAGAGCAGAAACATTTTATATTTGGTCACTATAAGTAGAATACGTTGTTATTTATTGCTATTAATCCACTTTGATTACTTAAACAATGTTTCTATTATTTTTTAATCTTTACAAATTTTTAAACATATCTTTTATAAAATATTTTATATTTATACAGTAGTATGGTGTATCATAAAATCTGCATTGAAAATGTGTAAAATTTATAGAATGTGTATAAAATGAATGTTCAAATCTATGTTTGAAAAATTCATTAATAACTTTAAATACTTTAAATATTACATGTATGTACTCTTACTCCACGTCTACGTATCATATTTTATCAATGTTCCAATAATATAATCATAGCCTCATACTCCCTCTGTAAACTCAAACTGATCTCATAATAAACAACAGAGTCTATGATCTATTGTCTGTCCGCGAGAAAAAGGCCAGGCAAGTGTTTACATCCCCACCCTAGCTTGAGTCTACTATAGTGTTCCTGTACCATCACACGCCTTGTCACTATTGGTCAAAATGGTGACGAAGATCAACAACGGTTGAGGTCGAGACCGAGTGAAATCGAACGATGTCTTCACACCATCGGTGTACACTCTCCATCAAAGTTTTTCTCTTTTACTGCCAGTGTCAAGAACATGATATATGCGGAAAATTCTACGATCATTTCGATATATACGTTTTTATGAATAAATTTGACTAAGTTTTATTATTAATTCTCTTCCAATTTCTAAAATTAAAATGTATAATAAAATAATTTAATTATATTTTTTCTGATATTACATTTAAATGTAGAAAATTAATTAATTAATAGTCTGAACGTAAATAAACATATGGGAGTCGACATATTGATCTTTGATATTTTTCATATTAAGACCAGGGATCGACATATTTAATTATTAGTTAACAATAAAAAAGTTAACAAATATATACACAAATCAATACAACTTAATTCGTTGAACTGAAAACGAATTTTAAAATATCGATTCAATATTTACAATTTGTGAGAAATCTTCTCATCAGTAGATTCTAAACAAATCAAGTTAATAAAAGTGGAAAATAAAAAGTAAGGTAATTATTTTATTTGTTAGTACTGGAAACATCGTTTAGTCTTGATATAATTCGTCGTCGATCTTCTTCATCGTTTCAACTAATTGTTACAATGCGTGTGATAGTAAAGGAGTTAGTAGAATGAGGATATAAACTCCTAACCTTCTCGCAGGCGGACAATATGTACAGTACGCGGCACTATAACTTTCAATGTATTTTGAGTAAATTCAAAATGGTATATCATGCAGTCGTGCAGTTAGAAGGTCACTAGTATATCACGTAGTCGATAAAAATATTGGGAAAAGATTACATCTTTGAAATATTTTCATAAATATCAAAATAGTCGATATATTTAACTTTTTCATAAAATTCGTCAATCTATTTTTTTAAACATGAGCTACCACTATGTCGCATCCGTTGAAATTCGTAGAAAAAAAAACGTGAACTGTGGTTAATCTTGTATATATATTATTGAGCAAGAAATATATTACGTATGTCCGCACGTAACATTTACATATACTATATTAGTCTGAAGAAACACTGAAAATAATAAAGTATTATTTATTGTTAAAGTATAAAGTATTATTTTGTCGCGTATCGTAATATTAGTCTCAAGAAACGCCGAGAATCACGAGCTCTTATCATTTCCTCGTATACTGCAGAAATGTCGACATAGACGCGAGTACCGTGTTTCAAGTTAGAGGGGGTACGAATCGGATATAAGTATAACGTGCCGTGTTGCCGCGTCTAACGCTGTCAACATGCTGCACAATGAGGTTTGATCGTAATAAACCGGACTATAAACCGTGCCCACCTGCGGCAACGCGTCGGATGCAGAATAATCCACTCGAAACGAAACGACCACACCGTGATAAAGTGGGTACTAAAGCGGCAGCGGTGGCTAAAAAAGCGGTACAAGGAGCCTATTACAGACACTTGTCCGGCAAACGCTTCCAGGTTAAAATTCACCGTGGAGCTCGTCGCTCCGCGCTCCCCACTCCTCTACCCACGCTCCCCACTCCTCTATACGCGCTCCCCACTCTTTCACTCGCGCCCCACCACTCACGCTCCCCCACCACCGTTCGAAACAAGCTTTTAAAGAGTTTGACGACGAGATTTATTTATCCGACCGACTGGACCGGCTAGTCCGGTATTTATTTTGTCCAGCGCAGCGGATGAAACGGTAACTACTATTACCCGAAATAACTTGTTTCCTTGCGGCCGAATGAAAGAGCAGCCTCAGTTGGGGGAAGTGAAAATTGAATAGCGCTGGAAGGGAACGTATCGTGTTTCAGAAAGCATCGCCGGTGGTGGTGTATGGGATAATAGTTTTTCCACGGATTGATGTTCAATGGAATATCGAGAACGAAAAGGGAGTAAACAGAGGGTTACGTAGTGATTTGTTACAATATATGAAATTACATCCGATGGAAAATGGTTGAGATTTAATGTTCAAGTTTACGGGGTACGATATGAAGCAATGAAACATCTATATTTATATATATAGACAAAAATGTAGCGAGAAAAATATATAAATAAATATATAAATAATAGT